>NC_044923.1:107299-129733 GCF_003576645.1 Ipomoea triloba | reverse complement strand
TGGAATGTCTTCCATCACAATGGGAATTGGATGGGAGACTTGAGCCAACCCAATCTCAACCCATTTTCTCTTCTATGGAAATAGGGGTAGATTTGGGGCTTAAATAGCTTTTGTTCTTCAAGAACTTAGGTTGAGACACCATGGGAATGGGGCAACCTTTGTTCTAATCCTTGTGGAAACTTGGATTCTTTTGTGCTAGCATCAAGAACCTAGGGTTATTGTTCATCCCCCAAACTCAAGTGTTAATGCATCAATAATACCCTAATCTAACCCATTCTTCCCAATAGATTTTAATCCTAGTTTAGGCTTGTTTTCCCTTATATCCATAATTCCAAAATTACTTCTTTGTTGTTATACTTTAATCCTTAAAATGGTTGCTTGGATCCTTATGGGTTTCAAGACCTTGGTGACTAGAGTCTAGGTGATTATTCCTTACGTGCCATAAAATCCAATCCTCGTGGTTCGACTTTACACCCATTTTCACACCCCGCTCGCACTGCATCAAATTTTGGCGCCGTTGCCGGGGATTGGCAATTTGGTGGTATAGGGTCTTTGCCTTTATTTTTCTAGCATTAAGGTTAGCAAACCTTTAGGAGATCTTTTGTTTTTGTTTTTGTTTTTGTTTGTACTAACCCATAACCAAGTTGTTTCCAAGTGTTTTGTTTGGTGTTTGTTGATAGGTGTTCTTCTTAGTTTATGCACACAAGGTCAAAAGGGAGAGTGAACTTGCTTCCCCTAAACCAAGAGCTATTGAGGGACATAAGAAGGGACAAACGGATTTTGCTCGGGTGGCTCAAGGAGTTTGAAAATTTTGAGGTTGAAATGGAAACCGGAGACACAAGCAACCCGGGACAAAGCTCTCAAATGGAACAAGCACCATACAAAACCCGAGGCAAGGGGAACATAATGAGGAAGCTCAAGGAGGGCAACCAATGCACCTCAAGCACCGGTACCTCCCATTCAAGTACCGGTGCAACAAATGGCGAATCCGAATGTAAATCCCTATTTCGGAGGAGCAATGGGGTGCCACAAGCTCAATTCCCTTTCTATCAAGGTGGCATACCCCAAGGTTATGGGCAACAACAACAAGGGCAAGGGATTTGGATGCAACATCTTCTAAACCAAATGAATCCAAACCCTTTCAACAATTTGCTCAAAACTTTCCACAAGGGATCCCACCTATGTTCCCACAAGGAGTGCAACCACCAATGGCGGCCCATCTAGCCCCGGAATTTGAAGAGGAAGATTGCATTGTATACCCGGGGTAGATGCCAACAACTTCGAATTAAAGACATCCCTTATTCAAATGGTTCAAGCCAATCAATTTGGGGGTGCAAGAGTTGAGGATCCAAAAGCCCCAACCACTTTGTGACATGGGAGCAATTATACAAGGCCTTTATGCAAGAGTATTGTCCTCCTTCCAAGGCTGCAAAATTGAAGAAACTTATTCAAAACTTTCAACAATTTGGAAATGAAAATCTTCATGAGGCGTGGAAAAGGTTCAAGGATTTGAGGAGACAATGCCCCAAGAATTTGCTTACTCCGGGAGACTTCATATCATCTTTCTATGAGGGCCTAATGGACAAGTCTAAAACCATTCTCGACACATCATCCTTTGGAGGAATCTTCATGGATATGGGGCCGGATTATGGAGAACAATTGATAGAGAGAATCACTTCCAACACTGAATTTTGGTATAATGAAAGAAGTGAACCCCCCAAGAAAGAAAAGCCGGCCGGAATGTTCGAAGTGGAAGACAAGATGGCTATGCAAGCTCAATTGGACTCTATCCAACATATGCTCAAACAAATGATGCAAGCTCCAAAGCAAAGTGTGCAAGCGGTTACCCAATCGACACCTCAAGGTCCTAGTATGCCAAGTTCTTATTCTTTGCCACAATCACCATGCAATTCACCGGGACCTCAAGGTATGGCTATAGTTGCTTATTGTGTCATTTGTGGAGGAAGTCACTCCTCTCAATCTTGTCAATTATTGGATCCAAGTGGCCAAGGGTCATTCTCAAATATGGAACAAGTGGATGCAATAGGGTTCTCTAGGCCTCAAGGACAAGGTTTCCAAGGATATGGTCAACAAAGGAATCAAGTTGGGAATCAATTTGGAAATCAATACGGGAATTCATGGAGAAATCCACCCCCGGGTTTTCAAGGAAATCAAGGCAATAGAGGTGGAAATCAAGGAAATAATTGGAGGGGCAATCAAGTCCAAGGCCAATGGAACAATCAAGGTGGCCAAGGGTATGGTAACAATCAAAATCACCAAGGGACTTCTAACTCTTCCCAAGATCCGGATATGAAGACTTTTATGACAATGATAATGAACCAAATGAGCAAGTTGCAAACCGAGGTGGAAGGTATTCGGACTCAACAACAAAGTGGAGGTACCCAAGGCTCAACCCGAGCCTCCTCTTCTAGTGGTAAGCTACCGGCTAACACCGAGAATCCAAGAAATCATGTGAATGCAATTACCACTAGGAGTGGGAAGGCTTTGAAGGATCCACCATACCCAACCAATGACAAAGAGCTTGAGAAAGAGAATGAGAAAAATGAGAGTGAACAAGAGAAGGAAGAAGTGGAAATACAAGACATTCTTGAGAGTGACAATGAGGAGGAGCCTATCATTCAAAGAGACAAAGCAAAAGGGAAGGCTCCTATGCAAGTTGAAAGCAATGAGAACAAGAAGGGTGCACCAAAGGGCAAGCAAACACATGACTCGGTAATCCCTTGTAACCTCTTGCCATTTCCACAAAGGTTGTGGAAGTCAAAAGATACCGAGAGAGAGAACAAATTCAAGATGATGTTGGACAAGCTTGAAATATCCATGCCCTTTGTTGATGCTGTTACTCAAATTCCTTCTTACAAAAAATTCTTGAAGGACATTTTGAGTAACAAGAAGAAGTTGGAAAAGAGTGCGGTGGTTGATATGAGTGAAGGAGCTTTGACATGTGCCGTTCTCCAAAAACATTTGCCACCGAAGTTGAAAGATCCCGGGAGCTTTGCTATTCCATGCATTGTGGGAGGATTTGTGGTAGGTCGTGCTTTATGTGATCTTGGAGCTAGTGTGAGCCTCATGCCGTATTCCCTTTGCAAGAGACTCAACCTCGGTGAACCTAAGCCTACTACAATGACTCTCCAAATGGCGGACCGTTCAATCAAGCGCCCGGTTGGTGTTCTAGAGGATATCCCGGTCATGATTGACCAATATTTCATTCCGGGAGATTTCGTGATTCTAGACATTGAGGAGGATACCAAGGTCCCCATTATCCTTGGTAGGCCTTTCTTAGCCACCGCCGGGGCCATCATAGATGTGAAGAGAGGCAAGCTCGTTATGGAAGTGGCCGAACATAAGATTGAGTTCGATATATTCAAAATGGCCAAGCACCAACCTTCTTATGTGGATGAATGCAATATGGTGGAGATGATAGAAGGGTGCGTTAATGAAGCAAGAATGGCCCAATGGGAGGAAATGGGAGAGCTATGCATTGAGGAGGAGGACGTTGGAGAACCATGCACCTTGGAGGATGAAGTGGAGGAGCTATATGCCACATGTGATCCAATTGGGGAGGAGCCACCTCCCAAGGTAGAACTCAAGCCCTTGCCTCCCAACCTTCGGTATGAATTTCTTGACTCTAACTTTTCATTTCCCGTGATAGTTAATGCTTCTTTGAAAAATGATGAAATAAAGAAATTGCTTGATGTGCTAAAAAGACATAGAAGGGTGATTGGGTATGAGATTGGGGATCTAATTGGCATTGACCCGAAGTATTGTTTGCATAGAATCTATCTTGAGGACGATGCCAAGCCCACCGTGGAACCTCTTAGGAGGTTGAACCCCAATCTCAAAGATGTGGTCAAAAAGGAAATAATAAAATTGCTTGAAGCCGACATCATCTACCCTATTTCGGATAGCAAATGGGTTAGTCCCATTCATGTTGTACCGAAAAAGGGCGGAATGACGGTCATTGAGAATGAAAATAATGATTTGATCCCTACTAGACTTGTTACCGGGCACCGAATGTGCATTGATTATAGAAAGCTTAACAAGTCTACTAGGAAGGACCACTACCCTCTCCCCTTCATTGACCAATTGCTTGAAAGAATGTCTTGCAACAAATATTTTTGCTTCCTAGATGGTTTTTCAGGGTATTTCCAGATTTCAATCCACCCAGATGATCAAGAAATGACCACGTTCACATGTCAATATGGAACCTATGCATTCAAAAGGATGTCATTTGGCTTGTGTAACGCGCCGGCAACCTTCCAAAGATGCATGATGGCAATCTTCTCTGAGCTTGTGGAGGAGATAATGGAAGTGTTCATGGATGACTTCTCCGTCTATGGAAGGTCATTCGATGAATGCTTAGCCAACCTTGACAAAGTCTTATGCCGGTGCCAAGAGGTCAATCTCGTGCTCAATTGGGAAAAGTGCCACTTCATGGCCACGGAGGGTATCGTTCTAGGGCACAAGGTGTCCGAAAGAGGAATCGAAGTGGACCCGGCGAAAATAGAAGTAATTGCTAAGTTGCCACCACCAAGCACTGTGAAAGGAGTGAGGAGTTTCCTTGGGCATGCCGGGTTCTATAGACGGTTCATAAAAGATTTTTCAAAGCATGCCAAGCCCCTCACACACTTACTTGCCAAGGATATGCCGTTCCACTTTGATGATTCTTGTGTGGTTGCATTTGAGAGATTAAAGGAAACCCTGTGTAATGCCCCGATCATTCAACCCCCCGACTGGACCTTACCTTTTGAGTTGATGTGCGACGCAAGCGACTATGCGGTTGGGGCGGTTTTGTGTCAAAAGAGAGGAAGGAACTACCATGTGATCCACTATGCTAGCCACACGTTGGATGAAGCTCAAGTCAATTATGCAACAACCGAGAAAGAGCTCCTAGCGGTGGTGTTTGCTATGGATAAGTTTAGATCATATTTGATTGGGAGCAAAGTGATAGTGCACACCGACCACGCCGCCTTGAGATACTTGTTCCAAAAGAAAGATGCTAAACCAAGATTGATTCGTTGGGTCCTACTTCTACAAGAGTTTGATTTGGAGATCCGAGATAAGAAGGGCACCGAGAATGTCGTGGCGGACCATTTGTCAAGATTAGAGGGCCGAAGAAGTGATGAGCTACCCATTGATGATACTTTTAGAGGAGAGACTCTCTTTATCCTAACCAAGCTTGGAAAGGATTATGTGCCGTGGTTCGCCGACATTGTGAATTATCTTGTGAGCGGCTACGTTCCTAAGGACTTCAGTTACAACAAGAGGAAGAGATTCTTGCATGATGTTAGAGACTACTTTTGGGATGAGCCCCTGTTGTTCAAGAGATGTGTAGATGGCATTGTAAGGAGATGTGTTCCGGAAGAAGAGTTCATGAGTGTGATGACTCATTGCCACTCCTCACCTTATGGGGGGCATATGAGTGCTGACAGGACTGCTTTGAAGATTCTACAATCGGGTTTGTATTGGCCGAGTCTATTTGCTACATCCAAGGAGTTTGTGCGTACTTGTGACAACTGTCAAAGAACCGGAGCAATTGGGAGAAGGCATGAGATGCCCCAAAAAGGAATCCTTGAAGTTGAAATCTTTGATGTTTGGGGGATGGACTTCATGGGTTCTTTCCCTTCCTCCTTTGGTAATGAATACATCTTGGTGGCGGCTTTCCCTTCCTCCTTTGGTAATGAATACATCTTGGTGGCGGTGGATTACGTCTCAAAGTGTAATGAATACATCTTGGTGGCGGTGGATTACGTCTCAAAGTGGATAGAAGCAGTGGCAACCCCTAGGAATGATGCAAAGACCGTGCTTAAGTTTGTCAAGAAGAACATTTTCTCAAGATTTGGCATGCCGAGGGCCTTCATAACCGACAATGGAACTCATTTTTGTAACAAGCTCTTGGAGAAGGTCCTACAAAAGTATGGGATCCACCACCGACTCTCTACGCCCTACCATTCTCAAACATGTGGGCAAGTGGAGTTGGCAAACCGTGAAATCAAATCAATTTTGGAAAAGGTGGTCGGTCCTACAAGGAAAGATTGGTCTCTCAAGCTTGATGATGCACTATGGGCACTTAGAACCGCTTTCAAGACACCTATTGGGGTGTTTCCTTTTAAGCTTGTGTACGGGAAATCTTGTCACTTGCCCGTTGAATACGAACACAAGGCTTATTGGGCGATCTCAAAGTTGAATTTGGATGAAAACTTAGCAAGGGAGAAGCGGTTGTTGAAGTTGAATGAGCTGGAAGAGTTTAGAATGGACGCGTATGAAAACGCGAAGATCTACAAGGAGAGAACCAAGTACTTCCATGACAAAAGAATCCTGAGAAGAAACTTTGAACCCGGGGATCAAGTGCTACTTTACAATTCAAGACTCAAGTTGTTCCCCGGGAAGCTCAAATCAAGGTGGTCGGGCCCTTTCCAAGTGGTAGAACATTACCCATCGGGCGCCGTTGCAATAATTGGAAAGTCCGGAGACCATATCATGGTCAATGGACAAAGGTTGAAGCTATTCAATTGCCCTGAATCAATGGAGAAAGAAGCTCATGCCGTGTGGGATCTCTTTATTCCCACATACACCTCTTGAGAAACATAAGGTCGAGTCGAGCTAGCGACATTAAACTTAGCGCTTCATGGGAGGCACCCCATGTTATCTTACCTTCTTGCACTTTAATTCTCTTGCATTTTCATTCCATGCCTTTACTTGCTTTCATTTTGTTTTAAAGAGTTAGAACTTGTCCCTAAGTGTTTTGGCACATATCTCTTGCATTTCATAAGATCTAAGGTGTTGCATTGCATTGGGGGTGCAAGTTGATTGCTTTTGGGTGGTTTAAATTGCAAATTTTGAGTGAGGTTTGATCTTAAATGCATTGAAGAGTGTTGGGGATGTTGGGAAATTGCATAAAATTGTTTGGTTGATGAGCTAAAATGTTTATAAGTTGTTTGGGGATACATTGGTGTTGAAAACATGGCTTTTGATGCAAAAAAAAAAAATCACATTTTTGGAGTTTGAAGGAGGCCCCAAACGGCCCCCTATACGGCTGTGTGCACGGCCGTATGAAAAATGGTGCATCCCAGTGAGTTTTTCGAGTTCTAGAGCCCTGGTATACGGCCTCTCACACGGCCGTATACTAGGCCGTATGGTTTAACGATGATTCCAGTGGGGTTTCGAAAATCCAAGGGCCTGGCATACGGCCTCTCACACGGCCGTATGCCTGGCCGTATCAATCTGCCCCCGTTCCAGTGCACTGGGCGCGAAAGAGGGGCCTGGTATACGGCCTCTCATACGGCCGTATACCAGGCCGTTTGACCATAGTATAAAAGAATCTTTTTCCCCTAATTCAGCCAAACCCTAAGCCTCTCCTTTCCCAAATCTCTCTCTACCACTCTCCCCACCCAAACCCACGCCCATTCCCTGCGCAAATACTCCATTAAAGCTTCAAGGCTCGAGCTTCCTTTTTCAATTTCTCTCTTTCATACTCATGGCTTCAAGGTTTGAATTCAATTTCTCTCTTTGTCTTGTAACACGTTTTTCACCCCATTCCTTAACCTTTTTGATAACATAATGCTTGTAATTAAGTTGGAATCTATGACTTGTTTGTGTGAATTGTTTTTCTTTAGATAAAATGTTGAAACGAGTCATTCGGAAGTCTTTTGGAGCATAAAGGAACGATTTTAGAGGTCGAGAGGAGTGCACGCAAGAAGATCCGATGAAGAAGGCGAAAAATGGACTGAAAAGCCATCCATACGGCCTCCCATACGGCCGTATGGATGGCCTTATGGCCTCGATCAGCGAAGGAGTGAAACGCCCTACCATACGGCCTCTCATACGGCCGTATGGTAGGCCGTTTGCTCGATACTCTGCACAGTATAAAACCTGTTTTTATGCATTTTGTGAGGGGATCCCGAACCCTAGCTAGTTTAGACTCTCTCTCTAATATTTTCATTAGCCATTTTTAGCTTAGAATAGCTTAGATCGACATTGTAGAACACTTGGCAAGCATCTTTTGGTGGTTTTGGAAGGGATTCCAATAACATCTCTCCATCATTAATAGTAAAACTCTTACTTCCTCTTCTTCAAGTGTTTTTACATTTATTGCATGTTTATGTTTTCCTTGTTGAATCTTGCTATGTTTACCTTAAATATGAGTGAGTAGTCTTTCGTATGGGTTAGATTTGGCGTTTATTACTCTTATTGATGCTAGTTAGATGATTATTGCATAAAGGGGATGAACACCCATTTAGGGTTCTTGAGTTTGAGTTGGATTTTGATCTTATCTTTCAATGATTAGTTGCGCAATGATTGTTGTTTGTCTNTGGCCGTATCAATCTGCCCCCGTTCCAGTGCACTGGGCGCGAAAGAGGGGCCTGGTATACGGCCTCTCATACGGCCGTATACCAGGCCGTTTGACCATAGTATAAAAGAATCTTTTTCCCCTAATTCAGCCAAACCCTAAGCCTCTCCTTTCCCAAATCTCTCTCTACCACTCTCCCCACCCAAACCCACGCCCATTCCCTGCGCAAATACTCCATTAAAGCTTCAAGGCTCGAGCTTCCTTTTTCAATTTCTCTCTTTCATACTCATGGCTTCAAGGTTTGAATTCAATTTCTCTCTTTGTCTTGTAACACGTTTTTCACCCCATTCCTTAACCTTTTTGATAACATAATGCTTGTAATTAAGTTGGAATCTATGACTTGTTTGTGTGAATTGTTTTTCTTTAGATAAAATGTTGAAACGAGTCATTCGGAAGTCTTTTGGAGCATAAAGGAACGATTTTAGAGGTCGAGAGGAGTGCACGCAAGAAGATCCGATGAAGAAGGCGAAAAATGGACTGAAAAGCCATCCATACGGCCTCCCATACGGCCGTATGGATGGCCTTATGGCCTCGATCAGCGAAGGAGTGAAACGCCCTACCATACGGCCTCTCATACGGCCGTATGGTAGGCCGTTTGCTCGATACTCTGCACAGTATAAAACCTGTTTTTATGCATTTTGTGAGGGGATCCCGAACCCTAGCTAGTTTAGACTCTCTCTCTAATATTTTCATTAGCCATTTTTAGCTTAGAATAGCTTAGATCGACATTGTAGAACACTTGGCAAGCATCTTTTGGTGGTTTTGGAAGGGATTCCAATAACATCTCTCCATCATTAATAGTAAAACTCTTACTTCCTCTTCTTCAAGTGTTTTTACATTTATTGCATGTTTATGTTTTCCTTGTTGAATCTTGCTATGTTTACCTTAAATATGAGTGAGTAGTCTTTCGTATGGGTTAGATTTGGCGTTTATTACTCTTATTGATGCTAGTTAGATGATTATTGCATAAAGGGGATGAACACCCATTTAGGGTTCTTGAGTTTGAGTTGGATTTTGATTTTATCTTTCAATGATTAGTTGCGCAATGATTATTGCTTGTCTTTGGAAAGTCTTTCATTTCAATGGAAGTTGGATGGAAGACTTAAGCCAATACAATCTCAAACCCATTTTCTCTTCTATGGAAATAGGGGTAGATTTGGGGCTTAAATAGCTTTTGTTCTTCAAGAACTTAGGTTGAGACACCATGGGAATGGGGCAACCTTTGTTCTAATCCTTGTGGAAACTTGGATTCTTTTGTGCTAACATCAAGAACCTAGGGTTATTGTTCATCCCCCAACTCAAGTGTTAATGCATCAATAGAGTAATACACCTAATCTAACCCATTCTTCCCAATAGATTTTAATCCTAGTTTAGGCTTGTTTTCCCTTACATCCATAATTCCAAAATTACTTCTTTGTTGTTATACTTTAATCCTTAAAATGGTTGCTTGGATCCTTATGGGTTTCAAGACCTTGGTGACTAGAGTCTAGGTGATTATTCCTTACGTGCCATAAAATCCAATCCTCGTGGTTCGACTTTACACCCATTTTCACACCCCGCTCGCACTGCATCAGTAGATCAAAAGGCTTTAGGAAGTTGAATCAAATCTAATAAGGCAAGAAATCATATATATTTATGATAGTTTATGGTTGCCATACAAGGAGATCCCTTCTACTTGTATAAATAGAAACCTTCAACCTTGAGAAAGGTTAAGCAATTTGACATAAAATAGAGGCTAAACACTGCTTTCAGAATTCTTGAGACTTAATTATTTTCCGGTAGTGTTGGCACGTTGTTCGACCATCCATTGGTTGATAAAACCAACAAGTACTTTACATATTGAGAAAATGCACTTGACTTTTTAGGAAATTACATATAGTACTATACGTTCTTTGAACTATACTGTACGTGTTGCTCGTTACAGCCAAGGATTGTTTAATTTTATTATAACGCAGCCATGTTAGATGATGAAAGATGATAATTGTACAGGTACATATATAAAATCCAATATATATACATAAAACTTGTAAGATCATGCATAGCATCAAAGTCGAGATGGAGGCAGAAATAAAGAAACCATGCATCACATCTTTAATTTAATATATATGCTTCAATATAATTCGATCTGTAACACATACAGCAGAGATAAACACTCTGGGAGTACTAGGATAGGTGGTAATAATTGTGATATGATCTATTATATTGCACGTACGCATGCAGGAAGGAGCTGAGCTAGAAATGTATTCTTGGATTCCGAACGCCAACCAACCTGACATCATCAATGACAGGGCCGCACAAAGAGCCAGAATTATCACTCTTCATGTGGTAGAATGAGCTCAAGAACCTAATCCTAGTCCGATTTGAGACAGCTGTGAAGCGGTGCTTGGCTCGTAAGTAGCCGCCCTTCCCCTTGGACGAGTATGGTACTTTAAGAGTGAGTTTCCCAGCAAATGCCTCCACGCCCATTGATCCCTCGCAGGAATTGTTGGCATCTCCAACTGAGAACATTAGGTCATACACCTTCCCTGGAATGGTCCTCACTATCTGTACTAGCGCACTTTCCCTTCCTGCAACAAGCTCCACGGCTCTTGTTCCTGATGGGACCAAGAAATGATTTGAATCTATGTACTTTACGGCCTTGAGAGATTCGATGATCCAACCCGGCAGTGGAGAGTGATCGTCCTCGATGTTGGGTGGAATTAGGACTCCCCAACTTGTGTTGGGTAAGATGTATGGTCCCTCTTCAAAGTCACCATTCTTCAGCATATTGCCTGATGATGATATATTATTATTGAAAATACATACACACATTAATTTCAATTCTTGAATATATATAATTCAGATACAGACAGAGAATATAGATATATTTAATTAATTACCATCATATCCATCACCGTACCGTACGTACCTCTTAGCCTTCTTGGAGGGTTCAAAAGCTTGAGAGCGACTGAATCAATGATTGGGCCGCAAGAAGGGTCCTTCTCGACGGCAGGATTGTGGAGCACAATTTGAATTCTATTGGACTCCGCCAAGAAACCCCAGGAGTAAGTATCAAACCCCGTACTGCTATACATGGTTTGCAATGGCAACATTCCCCAGTCATTTGGCTCAGAGTTAGGGGTCACTGACACGTTCAAACGTTCTTCTTGGGCACAAGTCCTGACGAAGCTGAAGGAGAGGGAGTAATAGCCTCCTTTGATGACCCGAACAGTGGTTGTGATGGATGCATCTTCACCCAGCCTCACTGCATACGAGCCTTGGGGCACCACCAGCACCATCTCACCTTGCTTTTCACCTGATTTTATGTACTCCACAAAACCCGATGAGATCACCCATTTTGGTATCGCCTGAGGATCAATCACTCTGCTGCCCTTCATCTGTGATGGTTGTGGGCCTTGCTCGAAGTTACCATTTGGCACTAATCCTGTCCGTAAGTACAGTTTATATATACTATTAGTTAGGCTGTCTCATCTGATCGATCTGCACATATATACCTACATGTGGTGCGTGCATGCATATATATATGGAAAAAGAAATTAAAGCTAGAATGAAATTAAATGGGGGTAGCGTGCATATATACCGTCAATGATGAGACGACAGTGGCCAACATGAAAGATGGTACAAAGAAACAACACCAGCGCTGTTAGCTTCTTCATCATCTTCATATATTCTGGATCTAATAAGAATGAGAGAGAGAATGGAGTTGGATGAATATAATTTGAGAAAGCTAGCTAGCGAGGATGGAATTGAAAGAGGTGGTTTTATTTAGTGTTGTTTGAGAAAATGTGCCTGATTTAATTGGATGGATTGGCGGGGTTTATATTAGTACATACGTACATGCTAGGAAGCTACTCTCTGCACATGCAATCTTAGCCTAACAACACTACAACGTAACAGGCAGGAAGGCAGGGCGACGACATAAATGGTATTTTTTATTAATTAAATAAAAAAAAATGTAATGTAAACTAAACTAGATCATGAAAGGAGGGAGCGGAGTTGGGAGCTGTGGAATATTTTGAAAAAAGTAGAGGCTTTAATTAGTAAACCATTGAAAAATGAATTGAAGCAACATCTATCAGAGTCAAAGGGGAGGGGGAGGAGGTCCGAACTAGGGAAGGTTGAACCATACATGATATATAAACTCATACCTGTCGGGATCGATCAGTCCATCTACTCGTGCATGGGATTAATTAAGGAAGATCAGAGCCATCCAACATAATCTCAACCCATGTGCAACAGATACCTACAGCTACAGCAAAATGATATAATACATCTCCAACAAATTCTTTTCTTTCCTTTCTTATGGCTGGTTTACTTATAATATATAGTATGGTCAGTACTGCCTCTACTAAGCCTCGAACCCACCACTTGATGCCACTGGACCACAAGGTCCTTGGCTCCGCCCCGCCTTGTTAGCATCAAAGTAATTAAGTTTAATTTGCGTACGTCCACTTTTTTAGTTTCATTTATTTATATTTACGTCTTGTTAGATATATAAATATAATCAAACCTAAATTGAATGTAAACTTAATTGTGAAGCGAAAGACGAAAGTAATATTGCATATCAAAATACTTCCAGTCATTTTCTTTAGAGTGGCTTCCGACATTTTCTTTCCCAAAAAAAAAAAAAAAAACAGGTAGGGATGGAGGATTGATGATGATGGTCATGGATAGGCGGAGGTGGGCCTGTAACTCTGTATGAATCTTACAACAGTCTATTCTTATATATTCTATATCAGAATTAGCATTGGATTGGGCTCCAATGTTACTTCTTCACCGTCCTTTCAAGCCCCCCAGACAGAACATCAATTAGCATTGGATTGAGCTCCAATGTTACTACTCTGTACACAACCTTGTAAGTTGTAACAAGCCTTATATGGCAAATTATTCTGTGGTAAGGTAGACGCGCGAGTCATATAAATTTTAAATATTCAGTATGTAAATTGTATATTTTGGACATGGGTCCGCCTTGCAAGATAGACCTGTGTCCATATTATAACTATTGTTCTTAGAGCATCTACATTGGTGCATATTGAGGGGATAATGTCAGACATCAATGCCACATGGAGGAGTGAGGTGAGGGAGAGAGAAGGAAGGAGTTACTCCTGCAAATGAAGAGATAATGCAGAGGAGTCGGACCCACTCCAATTAACACCACAAGTGACAGCGCGTGGCTATCACTTTATGCGCCACCGCCGCCTGACATGAACCTTTATTATTATTTTTTTAAATTCAATTTTGTTTGATTTTTTTATTCATCCCTCCCCATTTTCTCTTTCCTAATCACACTTACAAAAACTCCTCAATAACCGCGAAATATCCCCATTGATAAGGATGCTCTTATACCATGAACCATGCCACCATGGTTCACAATGTACTGTAAACCTTAGTGTATATATATGTGTCTTATGTTGTGAATTTTGTATATTATGTTATAAAATTTTGTACATTAAGAATATGAATTTTGTGTACATAGAACGAATTAGTAATTGTTTGATTGTATGTTCGATTTACATGAAACTTTTTTTCAAGACGGGTGCTTATGTATAAATAGCCCTTCCAAAGACGTGTAAAGGATCCGAGTTTTGCAAACGTAAAGCGATTTATGCATAATGTATTGTGTTATGTTCTCTTTACATTCTTGTTACTTTCTCTCTTTATTTATTTATTTATTTGTGCATATCATGTTTTTTTAAAATGTTGTGTTGGCCAATTAACGACCAATCAAGAGTTGTAAAATCAACTATAACTATAATACATAACATGTATATATAATGTTACTAGCGGTGGCACGCGCGATGCGCGTAGTATAATGCCCAACAAAGATCGAATAAATACAATGATATTAAAAAATGTGTTAAAATTTAAATTCTTTGGTATTTATTTTGTAATTTTTTTTGTTTAAATTTGAATTTAATTAAGAGGTCAAGAGTGTTATTTCAATAGTTATGTACGATATAAATATAAGGAGCTAGTTTATTTTTGTCAAACGGAGATTCATACATACAAGTTTATTGATAATAAATAGAGTTGTAGCATTTATATATACAAGTTTATTAAAATTGTAGTTCATTCTCCTACATCATTGTTAGTGTCCTACTTTGGGTTTTTTTTTCCGTACAGTTTCTAAAACAAACATAGAAACTTGTGTTTTTGGTTGTTCATATCTCATATTCAAATAAATGTACTAACATGTAATGCTTTTATTTCTTTAAATAAAGTTAGTTGTGTTGCACGAAAGAAAACATAAACAATTTGAAATGAAGACTTATACATGCATTTAAATTCTTGTCCATCTCAATAAAAAAAAAAGTTGTGTCAAATTGCATCAATGTATAATAAAAAATATAAAAGTACGAATCGAACATGTACAAAATGATCTCCAAATGATTCGTTTCATTCATCTTCGATAAATTCCTAAATCACGTGAAAAAGCATTTAACATAGTTTGAGTTTTTGCTTGTAAACAAATTTGCATATTAAACAAACTAAATAGAAGTAGTGCTAATAGTCTACCTCGTCTAACAAGTTAATGTCTCCTTCTGGCTCAAGATACCAATTGTTTTGTTTTTTTTTATAACCTCAGGACAGTAAAGGCTGACTAATGTTTGATTATTTATTATCTTTGTTAGGAAGAAGGGAGCGTATCTGTTTTCCAATTGTTCCCTTTTCACCTCAACCATAAATAACATGCCAAGTCCAACCAATGATTGTATTTCTTTTGGCAGTTGAGGGGTTATGCGCTTATGCTTTGCTCGGAGGTCTGATGCTGTTCTGCCTATCAGTTGGATGCAGTCTTTGTCCACCAATTTCAATTTTGCATTTCCATTGGCATCTTCTACTTGAAGCTTTAAATTGTACTTGTCGATGCCCTTTGTCCAATTTGTCAAACATTTTTTGCACTCATATTCACCAGAAGGAAGGGGAATGAGTCGACTATTACAATCGTTTGCTTGGCAGCACACAGCAAACCAGTTGTAAGAGTTCTCAACTGCAACAATTTTTCCACCAATCCAAAATTCACCAGCCTTACAATTATAAACAAAGTTTTATCAAATTTATATTCATGCTAACACATTAAAAAATATGTTCTAGAGTGCGCTATTTGTATGTAAATATCACGAGATTATGATAAAGTGGTCCTATTTTTCAACCCAATGCAACTTACTTTTCCTTTTTCGTAGATATCTTTAATTGAGACAATATGCATGAGAGCATTGCTTAAGTCCTGTAGTGTCTTTTCATTAGTTGAAGTCATACTTGTGCTTTGAGGCTCTGTAAGCAGGGAAAATAGAAACAAAATTGTTTAAGGCATTTAATTATAAATAAATTCTATTTGTTTGACAATAAAATATGTAGTAACATAATCATTTGCTCAATTGTGTTGATACTACATAATAATGGTCGAGTTTGTGTTACTAAAAGATATTTAAATAAGAAGAAGTAACTCACGTAGGATTGTCAGGTTATAAGAATGAAATTTTATGTTAAAGATAGCTCACCGCTTAATGGATACGTAAAAGTGGGGAAATTCGCAGCATCTAATTCTCTGACAAGTGTTCTCAAAGACAAGTTTAACATGTACTTGTGATTGGTTGTCTTGTGTTTGTGCACATTAGTCGTCACCACAAATTTTTTTATGCGATAAACTCGGCCCTCTTTAAATTTCTTCGCATACTTTCGAACACATTCATTCGGAATATGGATGTTAATAAAGGTGCCCTGTTGTGTAAATGCAGTTAACACCTTTAACAGAATCTATATGCAATAAGAAAGAGTTTAATAAAACACAATGTTACAAGTGAATTACCTCTTCATCGTGGAAGATGTATTGTAAAGAATCAGGTTCAGAGTAATTTGTGTCGACGAGGTACAACATTTGTATGAACTTGACGTGTATCGATTCCGTTGTGTTCGTTGGAGAAATATAACGTAAGAGAATGTTCATAGAAGCCATGAGTGCTAGAAACAATTACAAGTATACGATACTATGTGAATACTTTTACCCTAAAAATTTAGAACGCAGAAGTTATAGTAACTATAATGAAGTCTATATATACAGTTTGAAAGTTTGTAAATTTGCCAGTTATAATTAATGATTAGTAAGAATAAAAGAATAAAAAGTAATATAATGATGTATTTTATACTTACAGTTTAGGAAGTCGTTAGAGTTAACAAGTATCAGAATTGGTTGAATTGGTAGTAATGCTCAACTGGTGTTGCTTACAGTTTTGGTGGAGGTGGACAAGGCCAGCTGAAAAAACCAAAGAAAATGGAGAGTTATGAGATTTTGCTTTATAATCAACTCATAACATTTAATTGTAAAACAACTTACATTATAAAGCATGAAAACATCAGCAAAACCAGATGGTGCAGAGATAAGAGAAAATCAAGTATCGTAGTCCATTTTGTTTCCTTAACCAGGTAACAGGGTTGGACGCCTTTCCACAAAAAAGCAATAAACTTTTATTTTTTTTTCAGCAAAGGACAAGGTTGAGCATCAATCACGAAACAGGAAAGCAGCCAATCTTATTTTTTTTTTTTTTTAAGCACTACAAAAAAAATATACTCAGCCACTCATGTTTTTTTTATTCAGCAGTCACAAAAAGACACTCAACCACTCTTGTTTAAGGTGATAATGGAGTTAGTGGATTTTAACTATTTTTTTTTTCATATTTTCAATAATTACTAATGATAGGTAATGTGGTAATTGGATCCCTAATTTAAGTGATAATAGAGTTAGTGGAAGTAATAATTTTAAGTGATAACGATGACAAATATTTATCAATCATTTATTGTCATTCAATGATGCAAATATATGAGTACAATAGACATTTATAAACATAAACAATTTTTAGCTATTACCTTGAGTGGGTATCTTATGGTAATAAATCATTTATGTGTCTAAACTTTAATTTATATGTCTTTGTCAAGATAAACATATGGAGTAAATGATTATTTAGCATTATGGTATATTATATTCCGTGTATTACAAAGTTAAATATTTGCCATATCTAAAAAGTGTTACAAGTTTAATAAAGTGATAAATCTAAGAACAAAGACAAAACAACAAACAATGTGAGTTACACTTAAGAAGATTTTAATGCCAATCAAATCATTAATTTATATAAAAGTTTAACAGTTTAATTAAACATCATGTGAGACTATTGAAGACTTTTGATTATTTCGAGGGAAATTGGTGTGCCAATCAAGAAAATTTAATGTGCAGAAGTTGTATAAAACAGTAGATTTTTTTTGAAACAGTGGTGCAAATTGTCAACGTAGCTGTCCTTTCGAACAATAGATGTCATTTTACCATATACAGTAGCCGTCGGTTGATGAGGATGCTCCATTTGGGGTATATTTTCTTCAGTTTATTAAATTGTTGTTCACATCTTTTTTATATTTTCAACATTTTTATTATAAGTTCTCTTCTTAGTTTTATCTTTTTGTTTATGATTTTTCATAATGGCAAGTCATTCTACTTCCTCTCTTCCTCACAAAAATGACTCAACCGATGATCATTCATTTTGGAATGATTTTCAAATATCACCATTGAGGACTAATGTATCTCAAACGAGTATGGATTTAGCCTATGTTCAAGATATAGTGGATTTACAATTAGAGTTCAACGAAGTTGTTGGTAAGTGTTACACTTTTTCATAAACTTTACTTCTTGTGATATATATTGTTTTAATGGGTAAATTCTTATTAAGGTGATCTAGCTACGAACGTTGTGGCTAAAAATCAGAATAATATTGCATTTATGGAGGAGAATAATGCCACTTCTGGGATAGCTGTAGGAAGTATTAGTAATGATGTCTTACTTGGGAAAAATAGGATTAAAAATTCCTTTCGTAATCCCAACACAATAACTAAAGAAGAGATGCTTCAGTATTTACATCTGCAACAAGCTGACGCTGCAAAGAAATTATTGATTAGCTCATCTACTTTAAGGAGGGTATGTAGGAAATTAGGAATTTCCGAATGGCCTAACCGGAAATTCTTGACTTTGGAAAGGATGGTAAAAAATATCCAGGTATTTGCAGTTTATTTATCAACTTAGTAATTGATATTTTTGAATGAGAGATAACAATTTCCTTTTTGTAGGAATTTGGGAATATTCAGGATGAAGCGGAGGTTGAAAGGATAAAGAGTGATTTGGAAAATAAGAAGAAAATGTTGCTTGATAATCCAACAATGAAATTGGATAAGGCAACTAATAAACTTAGAGTTACTATTAATAGTAATATTTCGTATAGGAAAAAATGCAATAAATGTAAACGTTCTTCTTCTTATTACCTTCCTGTAACCCAACCTGAGAGTTCATTACATGTTCCTCAATTTTTTGATAATCTAGAATTAAATCCTCAGCAAATAGATGAGGTACTTGATTTTTTGCATAACGATGAATAAAAATATATTCTGAATCAATACTCCATACTTTTATCGTTTGGTTCTATCAAGTACATAACCCTTAAAATTATGCATCAGTTTATATATTTTGGCTTATACTTTATTTCTTTCACATAGTATTTAGCAAATTGGACATAATTATATATTTATCCCATAATTTTGATAAACATATCGAAAATGAGTTTAGTGGGAAAATCTAACATTTAGGACCTATAACACATATTTATTATCTGAAAAATACTTTACCGATGATTCACATAATTATAGAGCAAACTGTGACACAAAAATAATTATCACATAACAATTATCATGTAAAGTATGAAATTGTAATTTCTAAAATACTCATTGCAATATTTCATATTTTAAATGATGTTATAATTGAATCATAAATCTGTGATTTCAAACATGAGTACAACAATGAATGTAAACTTCTGCTATTTGCTACTACTATTTTAGATTCAAATAAATGGACAAATAGCTAATATAATGTAAAAAAAATACATTGTTGCATTCATTAAAACATAAACAATTTCAAATGAAGACTTATACATGCATATAAATTCTTGTCAATCTTAATCTAAAAAAAAGTTATGCCAAACTCAAAATTTTTCATAATAGTTCTATTCCACAAAAAAAACTGAAAAAACAAAAAAAATTTATAAAAGTTTTGTGAACTGTTCTTTTGACTTTTGTTGTTGCATGTGAATCCTCGGGATACGCGTATAATTTGAAATTGCCAGTTGTTATGCTCCATTCCTTCCTTATTAAATAAAGCAAATGACTGCCTCCAACCTTGCATTTTCTAAACTATCGATTGTATTATCCTATGTTCCTTCTTCGTTGTTAAAGTAATATACCTGCAGAATGGCACATTATGCCTTTTCTTCATCTTCTCCTAATCAGGTTGAATGCCCTTGTAGTGATTACTCAGAGCATTATATCTGGGATTACCAGTATGAGGCACTTCCATTGATGCCTACAAATAAAACTATTGGCTTTGCAAAACAATTCTCAGAGATTGGTAAAGGTAAAACGTGTAATTACTTATACCCTTATACATTTAATGTATTAACACATTTTTTTTATACAGAGTTTGATGGCTTATGGGATTTCAAACCTGAAGCAGAACGATTCAATTTAATTGCTGGTAAAGGATTTTACTTTCTTAAAATGAACAATAATGACATCTTTATATGTAGTTGTATTCATAATATATATATATATATATATATATATATATATATATATATATATTTATTTATTTATTTATTTATTTATTTATTTATTTGTTGCAGATGTTGCAACTACTGAAGCTGTAAATGTCGAAGAAATTTCAACCGTAGTTATAGGGAATGATAGCAGACCATCCAAACGACTTTGGAATTTCGAAATGGTTTCTAAATACTTCCATATGCCTATGAATCAAGCGGTGAAAGAGTTAAAGATTAAGGAAGCTTCTTTGAAGAAGATATGTAAGAAGGTTGGAATTAATCAATGGCCATATAAGAAGTTGCGTACCTTGGAGCGATTAGCAAAAAATGTCCAAGGGAATACTGATCATAGAGAAATTATAAATGAGCTAGAAAATCAAAGGGAGCAAATGTTAAAGGATCCTAATCTTCAATCAGGCATAGAAAGAAATAAACTTGAAGTTTCATACTTTAAGAAGAGAAAGTATCGAAATTTGACGGAACTTTCTTACTATGCTCCTCTTGCGAGCTCATGTTATGTTTCTGGTAATCCTCTCCCAAAAACTAAGAATGAAGATAAAATGTAGCTTTCCTGCACTTAATATTATTTTAATAATGAAAATATTTCCTGTTTTATAGTGCAAACTCTTGAAAATTCAATAACAAGTCATTCAAATGTAAAAAAAAATAACCATCAAAGGTGAGGTAAGAATGAAATTAGGTGAGGAATAATATCCATTATCGGAGTGATATAGATATGTTAAAAACTTGAGAAATAGAGCAAACTCTTGAAAATTCAATAACAAGTAATTCAAATGTAAAAAAAAATAACCATAAAAGGTGAGGTAAGAATGAAATTAGGTGACGAATAATATCCATTATCGGAGTGATATAGATATGTTAAAAACTTGAGAAATAGAGAATTCATATTAACCACCAAGGGTGGTGTATAAACCATCCACTAAGAAATGGAAGGAGATAACCTTAGCTATAGATGCGGTATGTACGTAAAGTATATGTTTACCTTCTTCCTTATGAACTACAGTTTTAAGTATTTGAAAAAATTGAAGTAAATTATAATCATAACATCTCTTTATTTCCTATATTTGGCTGAAAACCAAACAAATGATCTATCAACCAAATTCTTTTAGAATTCCAGGTTAGTTTTGAACTTCGTGTGTAAAAGTTCTATTTTTTTGGGATAAATTTAGTATGATTAGTGACATCTTACAAAGAACTATTGCGCTTGTCACAACTCACAACCTCACATAAGCACCTCACATAAACTTATTATGACAATAAAATATTGTAAGTCCTTATGTCACTTTTGATGAATATGGTGCATGTGATTGGTAAATTGAGAACATATTTTATTTTTGTTTAGTGGATATGATAAATCTAAAACCGCAAGTTCGGGAGCAAACCACTTTGTTCGTTGGAGCTAGGGTTTAGTTTAAAAATGACAATTGGGTATTAAGATAAGATAGATATGCATTAAAAAAAAATTTCATACATTTATATAGACATATTTGCATTATTATACATTCATACATGCATTTGGGCAATATATTTTGCATGGTATTTTTTACAAAATTGATAATATTAAAATTTCTTAGAGAATTGATATTATAAAAAAAATGTTATTGGAAGCCATCAAGCAAAAGCTGAAACGATTCATTTTCTTCCATCGCTCGTGAAGGTGGATCCACAGTTAAAGGAAGAATATGATCAACCACAAATGAAGGAACAGGAAGGGTACAAGGAGAAATAAAACTCATCATTTCTCTGTGCCTTTTCTTTCTGGTACATGCATCTCTAAGCTTTATTTCGGCTGGATGCAATTTCAAATGTGGATTTGTTAGCATCATTTCTCTTCTATCTTTTATTTCTTTGAGTACTTCTCTCAGTTCAGGGTCATCTTCAATGCTACCCAATTCCTGTATAACGGTTGATTAATACTGATCGAATGATGTTAAAGTGTAATAAAAAAAATTTACCTTAACATTTTCGGATAATTTTTGTAAGCTGACTAATTGTCGATGAGGCCATCTGAAGATTCCTAATTCCTCACACCTTCTTTTCAAGATTCTGTACTCAACTCTTAGTTCCTTAGCGGCTTTATAAATGGGCATATGGAAATAAGTAGAAAGCATTGCCTTGCTTATTGTTGAAGGATCACGAAAAGTTTTTTTCATCCTCTTGGACTGTCTACGCACTATTTTCTCTATCATGCTCTCCTTTGTACCAGTACTTGTGTCCTGGTTAACAGCTACGGCGTTCGAAGTCGGGGTGATATCCCATTCTATAGGTATAACACTTGCAGAGGGAAGAAGAACCTCATCCATACCTAGTAGATTCAAGGCTGCAACATTGACAATAAGAAATATATATTAAATCATCACATGTGAATGTACAAAATTAAAGTAGGTCGCTTACCGGTGGCCTCGATTAGACGTTCCA
>NC_044923.1:101958-104189 GCF_003576645.1 Ipomoea triloba | reverse complement strand
CCAAGCTTATTTTCCAGACCAATTTTCCTACACCACTTATGATATTGCTAGGTATTCCTTATGGGATGATACGGCATACCCAGCTTCTTCCTCATCTTTTCCAAACAAAATTGTTGACCCATCTTTCGATATTACGGAGTATTCCTTTTGTGATGAGTTGGTCGACCCTACGCCTTCCTCATCTTTACTAAACCACATTTCTTATCCATTTTCCGATGTTATCGGATATCCTTTATTGGTTGATGTTGCTGATGCTGCTCCTGCCTCATTTTTTCCAAGCCAAATTTCTTGTACATCTTCCGATATTAGCAAATATCCTTTATGGGATCAACAACATGGGATATCAACTTTTGGTAATGGATTGTTACCGAACATACCCTTTGATCCATTTTGGGGTATTGAGCATAGTATGGGAGGACTGCTTGAGACTACTGGTAATCATATGTTTTTTTCTTGATATGCAATGGCGATGACGTAATATATTTTTTCATCTTTGTTGCAGCCATGAACCACTTAAGTACGGAAGAAAATCTTATGGCATCAACAAGTGGTATACTTGTACAGGAAAATACATTTCCAGTTGCAAGTAACGCAATTGTAGGAGGGAATATGACTACAGATTCTGTAGTTGTAGAAAGGAGTATGATTGAAACTCTTGCACATAGGCAGCGGAAGAATACGCGAAGAACTTTTCGTGATTCATCCACAATAAGCAAGGAAATGATTTCCAAATATTTCCATCTGCCTATATATCGAGCCGCCAAGGAACTGAGAGTTGGGTATACGATTTTGAAGGAAAGGTGTAGAGAATTAGGAATCTTTAAATGGCCATATCGACAGTTAGTGAGCTTGGAAAAGCTATCAGGAAAAGCTCAGGTAGTTTTTTTTATTTTTCCAAAGTTGTATCATTATAAGGTGAATGTTAATATAATGTTTTACAGGTATTTAGTAACATCGAAAATGACCATGACATAAAGGAGGCAATGAAGGAACTAAAAAGTAGAAGGGAAATGTTGCTAAGCGATCCGAATTTGAAGTTGAATCCAGCGGATATTAGGCTCAGGGATTCATGTACCAGAAAAATAAAGTATAGGGAGATGATGAGTCTTCTTTATTCTCCCACCCTTCGTATACATCCCCTTCATATTCCTCCATTAATTGTTGATCCTGCCTTGCCGTTAACTGTTGATCGACCTTCACTTGCGACAGAAGAAGACGAATCGTTTAAACTTTTGCTTGATGGCTTTTGATAATATTTTTGAATAATAAGTATTTTTCTAAATATCAATAAATTTTGTAAACTCTTTAATAAAGAGGTTGTAGATGCCAAAGTTAGGCTACTGCTCATTGAGAGGTCATTCATAGCCATAAGATAAAATTGTAATCATTTACAACGCATAATATATTCCATAAATGTATATAACAAATGTCATTGTCGTACGACATGGCTTGCACTTTTTTACATTGCAAAAGGTAACAAATACATACATATATGTGAACCAAATTTAATTATATTTGACATAAAATAAGATATGGTCATCTTTAAACGATAACACCGAGGCCTAATATTTGCGATCAATTAAAAAACTTACAATAACATCATGAAATATTATAGGTTTATATTTCTTCCCTGGAATGTTCTTTCATTATCGTGTATTACGTTTTTGTACCACTGTATCCTTGCACGTACATTCTTGTGGCTCAGCAGTAACATAAGGTATTAAAGCTAAAACTTTCATGCTATACACAATTTTAAAAAAAAAAAAATGGGAACAATTTAAGTCGCATAGGAAATTCTTTTAATAAAGCTAATTTGCTGCCTAATGCCTATCTCTAACCTAAAATTTGTTATTATTATAATTTTTGTCTTGATAAATGTGAATATATTAGCTTTGAAATACAACTTGTTTTAAACTTATAACATTTATTGGACCTATGATTTAAGCATAACTTGTTGCAAAAGCTGAGCTTTCGCCCCCCAATATTGCATGATGATATTGAACTTGTTGCAGAAGAATTGGTTAAAAATAACTCGTTGTAATTATAAAACGGTAAGTAAGGAAATGATAGCAAGTTATTTTCATTTGCCCATAAATGAAGCAGCGGATGAAATTGAACATTGATAAGCAAAAGCATTATTAAGTTTTATATATGCCATGTTGCCTACAAATGCCAAGCAAGTAATTACAAAGGAAATTAAAAAATTGGTACAAATGTCAGATGTCTTTACA
>NC_044923.1:96569-98060 GCF_003576645.1 Ipomoea triloba | reverse complement strand
TTATTATTATTATTATTATTATTATTATTGTATAAGTGTAAATATATATGCTTTGAACAAAATATATATAAACATATTGAGCATAATCTTTTAATTAAAGTAATTAAAATACAATAGCGTTAAACTAAATCTTATATATGATGCACACAATAAATAGTACATAGGCAACAACAAATTACAATATCTGAACTTGTACGGTTGAGTAGATCCAAACTCTAAAACAAAGCAAATATGTTGAACGAAAAAAGTTAATACAAATATAAGTTCATATGAATTGTTGTTTTTAAGTTTTAAAAATGCTAGTAATTCATTCTGTTGTAATTTTTAAGTTATGTACTAAGTTTTAAGTAGGTTAGTGAACCACTATGTTGGATTAAGTTTTTAATTATATTTGTTTCTACACTATAAATAATTTTATCTTGCATGTTTGTAATGTTATTACTTCATTTAATGTTAATTTATAAAGTGCAAACTATTTTTATTTTTTATTTTGGAGTTTAAGTTGGATATGTCGAAAAAAAAGGGAAGCGGGAAGGCTATGCTAAGAAAATTACGTGAGGTGTTTGATAGAATAAATAATAATTGTTTGATTATAGAATAATATAATGCAAACTATACTCACTTGTAATTGATGCACAATTAAATTAAGCCGTCATAATATGTACTTGATGATTTCATCGTAAACAACATTTTCTGTAAGATTTGTGCATGTCGATTCATCAAAATCGTTGCATATTACGATTTTCAAAGAAGCTGCAGTCTTTGCACGAGACATCGCGACATATAGTTGACCATGGCTAAAAACAGGTTCCTTCAAGTAAAGGCCAACAAAATCTAGAGTTTGGCCTTGTGCTTTATTTATTGTCATTGCAAAACAACTTTTTACGGGGAATTGGCATCTTTTGAATGGTATTGGACAGTTTTCATCCTTTGATGGTTGAAGTGGTATTCTAGGTATCAATACATGCTTACCCTTGTATTCCCCCACTGCGATAATGCAACTTATGGTATGATCCCCAAACATATCACATATTAGGCGTGTACCATTGCATAAGCCTTCACATGGATTTAGATTCCTTAATAAGATTACAGGACTATTTTTTTTCAAGCTTAAAGTATGAGGAGGCAAGCCAGGAGGGCATAAAGTATGTAAATAATCTTGGCAATGCAAGTACTTTGAATCAAGTGGCTCATCATAACTGATGTAACTTTTATTTTCACCAGGGAACTTTTCCAGCAAAAGCATATTAATCTCATCAACAAATTCATTCTTCGTTGTCAAAATTGCTCTGTCCATCAGTGGATATGGGTCATTGAAGAAACAATGTAAATCAGGGTATACAGCATCAAACAATGCATATAACGAAGACTTTGATCCACATTTTTGTACAAGAAATTGAGAAGGCACTTTTATTTTGTTTTGGTAAATAGCAGGTTCTGTGCCATTACCTATCTTCATCAAGTAACTTGCAAATGTAGGATCAGCCTGTG
>NC_044923.1:95153-95948 GCF_003576645.1 Ipomoea triloba | reverse complement strand
ATAAATTACTCTAGACTGTAAAGGAATTGAGAAGAGTGAGTGAAAGAGAGTCTGCGATCTGCAACTCCATCTGTGAGGCAAAATGGCTGTCAATGAGGAAGAAAATAACACAGTGGAGTGGGTGGGTGGGTGGATTAAAAAAAATTAAAAAAAAAAGATGAAAGTGGAGTGGTTGGACGAAAAGACAAAAGGATAAAGAGGAAGAAAACAAAAAAAAAATGCCAAACTCGTAATTTGATTAAGATTTGGAATCCTGCTTGATTGTCCCCATGGCCCCCATTTTTTTTTTGTCGGCAAACTTTATGTATAATATAGAAAGCAGGCCCACGAGAGTAATTGAATATTTGTACTTAAGCAGTCGGAAAGTGAACGTCTGATAATCGGCNAAAAAAAAATGCCAAACTCGTAATTTGATTAAGATTTGGAATCCTGCTTGATTGTCCCCATGGCCCCCATTTTTTTTTTGTCGGCAAACTTTATGTATAATATAGAAAGCAGGCCCACGAGAGTAATTGAATATTTGTACTTAAGCAGTCGGAAAGTGAACGTCTGATAATCGGCAAGGGCAAATTAGATAGCTATTATTGCAATGTACAACAACATAAGCACAAAGTGCAATAAAATTCGCCTGAAAAATTCTTGGGCAAAAATAAGGTGAATGTAGAGTTGTGAATATGGAGTATAGGACCTGTGAATATAGAGTTTTGAATGTGTGAATGCATAACAGTGGTAATATAGTTACTAAACATATAATCATGTAATGTGTGAATGTGGAGTTTACAAAGTATGAATGTA
>NC_044923.1:79241-91654 GCF_003576645.1 Ipomoea triloba | reverse complement strand
TTTTTTTTTTAATTTTTTTGTCTTTTTTTTCTTGTTGTTTGCTATTTAATATTGAGCTATCACGTGGTGGCCTTCAACTTTTAACTGCCCGTTCGTCTTTTTCAACCGGAAATTGGCCGTCCGATTATCGGCAAGGGCAAAATAGGGTACTAATTATGCAATGAACAACAATAGAAGCACAAAGTACAAAAAATATCGCCTGAAAAAGTGCTGGGCAAAAATTAACTCGCTCTTTATATTATACATAGATATATATATGAGTGGGGGTGGGGGGGTTTATAATAATTAAGAGACAATAAAGTGTAGACTAAACATGTGAGACATCACCTATGTATGTGGTTGGACCGTAAAAGGTCCATCATTCCTTCTAAAGAAATGAGAGCCGTCAAATATTTCATTTATTTAATATTTGTCTAATGGAAGTGGGGTAAGTTATTATAAATATAAAACAAAACATAGTGTACGTGCATATACTGCATTGTTAATAATTAATCAACGTGCTTATTATTATTATCCGAATTGAAAACCCATCAAAATTGTCAGCGTACTGTTTTCCCAATTAGAGCAACAGCATTAAAATTTAAGAATTCCAACTAGTCATGTTTACATAATTATCATCACTTACCTGCAATTACTATATGATTATATATACTGAATAAATTCGGCATTATAATTATAATTGACAAAAAATTACAATGAGATAAATTAAGAATGCCAATAAATAACCCTTAAAGATAGTGAAACTTGTACGTTTGTAGTTGGCTAACTTAGGGTGTGTTTGGTAACATGAAAAATGATTTTTGAAAATCATTTTCCATGTTTTTGGTGTTTGGAAACATCCGAAAAATGTGGTCAACAGAAAACATTTTCCGTTGACCACGGAAAATGAGCTCATTTTTCCGGAAACGGAAAATGGCTTCGTGCGACTTTTATTGTTAAAAAAAAATTATTTCTAATTTCTAATATATATTATTAGTTTATATATTTTTATATTTTAAATAAAATAATAAAAATATATAATTATACATTTTTATATTTTAAATAAAATAATAAAAATATATAATTATACATTTCTACTCATTTTTTAGAAGTCATTTTCCTACTTTCCAAACACACTCTTAGTTCGGTTACTCATCACAACCTCAAGGATTTGCACTTTGATACACGCATGGTGCAATGTTGTTCTAGTTGTTGTTGTTGTTGTTGTTAATATTATTATTGTACAACATTGACAGTTGGGAAATAATTGATGGACCAAAATGTTGATTCCTCTTAACCATTTAATAGGCATTTACTAGTAATGGAATAGTGAGTGATTTTATGATCATGTATAAATAGCTACCTACTTAAATGAAGAAAATGCAATGAAAAATATAGTAAATTTATGTGGAGACATTATCTTCCTGATGGATTTTAATAACCCGGGTGGTCCGAATTAAAAAACCCGATTAAATAATAGGGGTATGACAAGCTACCGGATCACAAGTATACCGCGGGGGTAAAATGTATATTGAATTATGTAATGCTATTACAAAGGTTTACAATGTAATAATAAGACAATTGTGATGAAAGTAAGTGAAGATGTCTTGACAAGACAAACTAACGAGTTTTTATATCAGCTTTAGGCCTAACCGTCCCAGAGGAATCGCAAGAAGGCGCGCCCAACGGTCCAGGCCGCAACCTCCGCCGCGAGACCCGATCCACGCGCAGACTCAAGACCCGCCACTAGGCCGAGGGCT
This sequence comes from Ipomoea triloba, assembly GCF_003576645.1. Lineage (NCBI taxonomy): Eukaryota > Viridiplantae > Streptophyta > Magnoliopsida > Solanales > Convolvulaceae > Ipomoea > Ipomoea triloba. The sequence goes on along the minus strand of NC_044923.1, from coordinate 89,915 downwards.
GACCTCGGTCGAGGCCGAGCGTCGAGCGTCACGACCGAGCGTCGTGGCCGAGCATCGAGCGTCACGACCGAGCGTCGAGCGTCGAGCGTCACAACCGAGTGTCGAGCATCGTGGCCGAGCGTCAAGCGTCGAGCGTCGAGCGTTGTGGCCGAGCGTCGAGCGTCGAGCGTCGCGGCCGAGGCTGACCTTGGCCGAGTCTAGGTCAGCCCGTGGCCGAAGGCTGACCCCGGCCATGTGGCTGACCCCGGGTCCTCGTGCCCACTCTGGTCCCGGTTTGCTCCGTCCATGCTCCGTACCCGGTCCTAATTATTCCATCATCAGTCCCCCACTCTCTGAGCTGCGAGAAGTCGTCAGCGAAAGAGAGTAGTCTTGCTCCGACCTTGCTAAGCCTGAACTCTTCACCTTGACCTCTTTATCTAGGGCTACCGGACGAGCTCTTCAACTTGAGCTCTCCATGATGGGTTCTTTAACTCGGACTCCATAACTTGAGCACCTTGAGATGAGCTCTAAGGCTTGAGGTCCAACCTCAACAAACGCGAAGACTAGGACTTGATGGTTGTAGTTTTCGCGGTGGATGGAAAGAAATAGGTGTTAAAATGGGAAAAAGTTCCGAGTATCGTTCTCAAAGGACGGCAAGGAGGGAATTCGAGCGGTAAGGGGATTAAGCACAAGAGTGTTTAGTGATTGAAAGCTAACCCAATCATAGTAAGGAATGCGCATGAAACATCATGAAAATAAGGAACAAACAATGGAAACAATCAATTGGAAAGGAGGATTTGGATCTTGCAACTCATATAGGTATCCTTGATTTCCTAAGATATTAGGCTAGCAACACTTAGATTATGAAAATGAGACAAGGTCACCAACACCACCGCCACTCTCGTGGTCAATGGACTCACTCCTTAGACCGTAATGTCATCCTTGTGATCACTAGGCTAGGAGAGGCATTTTGTCAAACACGTTATGTGCCTCTTATCTACCACTTCTCCCTTTTCTCAAACGTGAGAGGGAAATGTGCTAGGCTAGGCTAAGGAGTAACTCTACTCTCGTAGATGAGACTCCTTCTCCAAACACCTCTCATATAGGTTGATCACCCCTACACAAGAGTCAAAGTGGATCACCACTCACACAATCAAACTCATAATCAAAGCTCAAGAATATCCATACAAACTTGCTCAATCCAAATCCAAAAAGATCTATCTAATCATACTTGGAATTGAAATAGCAAAAGGCAAAAGTAATGACAAGAAATTAAAAGGAAGACTTAGCTAGGAATTTAACTTTGAACTTGAACTTGAACTTGAATTTGAACTTGAATGTTGATCACAATCTTGCAACAATGGAATTCTTCTCTAATTCTAATCTAACCTAAGAATTGCAATGTGGAGTGAGTTGGGAGAGATCTCTCTAGGCTAATCCTAGAGAGAGAAAGTCTAAATGATCTAGCACTCAAGTGTGATGGATCCGAAATGAAAAACCAGAAGAAAACTTGGCTTTTTAACCCAAAATCGCGTCAAAACTAATCTGCCTAGACCGCTGGACGCGCGTCCACCCCGGCGTCCAGCAGCGGACGCGGGCTGGACGCAGGCGTCTATGCCCGCGTCCGATTTTTCGGCCTCTGATTCTGTTCGGCTCTCTGATGGACGCGGGGTGGACGCGCGCGTCCGCCCCGGCATCCATCATAGAGATCTCTGAAGTTTGCTCTCTGTCTGCTGTTTCTGGACGTTGGACGCGGGGTGGACGCGTGTCCAGCCTGCGTCCAACCCTGTTCCTTCGCCAAATTTGATCTTTTCTCGTTCTTCGTTGGTTCTTTTCGATTTCGCCCCTTAAGGTCCTCGGGTTTCCTCTCCAAACTAACGCCATTTTCCTTCTTTAGGCACCTTTTTACCTACAAAACAATTCATGGTGTGTGGAATGGGGTACTAAGACAATATAAAGCATTCTAAAGCAAATTAGGACTAAAACAGTCATAAGGGCCGTGAATTATGCACTTAATGATCCACAAATAACCTTATAAAAGTGGTATCTTTTGCACTTATCAGGACTCTACTCCGGATGAGCTCTAAGGCTTGAGGTCTAACCTTGCTTCAGATGACTTCCAGAGCTTGAGGTCAGGTTGGGCTTGTGTTCGAATTGATCTTAGACCCCAGGGGGTCAGCCAAGATGACGTCGCGAAGGGGTCGGCAAAGATGACCCAGCGGAGGAGTCGACCAAGATGACCCCGCGGAGGGGTCGGCCAAGATGACCTCGCGGAGAGGTCGACCATGACCTTGAGGTCGGCCAAGTCGTGGCATATTCGATCTTTGCTTTTGTTCTTGTCGTTTGCTTTTTACGTCTTGTATTTTCTTTCTTTGCTTTTGTCATTGCTATATGCTTTTTCAAGTTGGCATCACGCCTGGGTGCCTCAACCCTTGACCCTTAGCACACACGTTCGATGGTAGGCGAGATTAATCCTCGGAGGATAGATCCCGTACCCTCACTAGGGTGTAAGTCGTTCTAAGTCGAGACCGTTCGGTCTTACGCTTAGAGACTCTTCCGTTCGGCGGTAGGCGAGGTCGGACCTCGTATCGCCACTAGGGTGTTTTAGTCGTCCTAAGTTGAGGCCATTTGGCCTAGCGTCTTGGGATTCTTCCGTTCGGCAATAGGCAAGGTCGGACCTTGTATTGCCCCTAGGGTGTTTAGTCTTTTAAGTTAAAGCACTTCAGCTATTGGACTTAAAGACTTGTCCGTTCGGTGATAGGTGAGGTCGGGTCTCATATCACCCCTAGGAGTTTAGCCGTTTAAATGAGGTAGGCTAGGGTATCGGTTATGAGGTCAGCTCGAGATAGTGACTCGGGGGTCGCCCGTGCGGTGACCTCGGAGGTCGGCCGCACGGTGGCCACGGAGGTCAGCCGAATAAGCTACACGATTTTCGGAATTTCATCTTCCATGACTTCATTTATGGCTTTTGTTCGGAAGTTGGCCACAGAGGCTTCCCGGGGGATCGACCTAAACAACCCTCCTCCCCTTCCCGCAAACAATAGTAAAATGAGCGTATGGAAATTTTCTATTTTATTATGGAATGCAACTTAAGGGTACGGACCACCTTACAACACTGTTTATTGGTAATACCACCTCCTCGGTCTCCACTGTGGACTCGGCGCGGGGCCGACATTTTTCGCCCTGTTACGCCTTCTCGGCGATAGTGTGTGCCTGGAGATCCCTTTTGCAAATTTGGCGACATGCTTTCAGATAGCAGTTCCGACTAACATTCTGATCTCTTCTCGCCATGCCGACCACGATGGGGGTAGGGAACTTCAAACATAGATGCTCCATGGATATGATGCTCCGGAGGTCTTCCAAGGCGGGTCGGCCGAGGATGGTGTTGTTCGCGCATTCGATCTTGACGACCACAAACTCGACTCCCCACCTCTTGATGTGCGACTATGTGCCTATCTCCACCTCGAGGTTGATGGAACCCTTTATCCCGATGGAGTCCCCCGTGAACCCGGACAACGCGGTTCTGACTTGTGCTAAATGTTTCATTGACAGGCCAAGCTTGGTGAACGTGTTATAATACATGACGTTCACTGAGCACCCCGTGCCCACCAACACTCGGTGTACGATGATGTTATTGATGTCTAGGGTGATCTCCAAGGCATCACGATGCGGTAGGGGCCCATCCGGGAGGTCGTCATCCGTGAAGGTAATAGGCTCCCTCCTCTGCTCCTTCTCATGCAGGTGGGGCTCGTCCAACTCCTTCTCTTCCTCCTCAGTGAACTGCCCGAGCTCCCTCTTGTGTGACCCGGAAGCGGGTGGCTCGGAGCCGCCCTTCTTCTTCCATACGCTGCCGGGTCCTTGAGGTCGACCCTGCCCCGATCTTTTAAAAGATTGGCCGATGTAGCCCCTTTGTATGAGCTCCTCGATCTGTCGCTTGAGGACCATACACTCTTCGGTGTGTCGTGTCCTATCTGTCTGTGGAATCGACAATATTTGTTAGGGTCGACGTTGGGCGAGATCTTTAGACACTCAGCCGAGTACGACACGATGTCCATGATCTCTACGTGCTCCAGGATGGCACTCAGTGGGTGTGTCAAGGGCGTGAGACAGCGTAGCGGGGACAACCGTGGTCCTTGACGCGGGGGCCTTGGAGCCCGGCGATCCTCTTGGGGTGCCTTGTCTCGGCGACACCTCTCCTCTTCCTTCTTCTTCCGCTCAGCTTCTTCTGCCTCGGCGAACCTCGTTGCTCGGTCCAACAATGTCGCGTAAGACTTCAGTTGGTTCTGGACGAGGTCACGGTGGAAAGGACTTGATCTGACATTGGCGATGAATATCGGTATGGCCGTCTTTTCATTGAAATTCCCGACCGATCTTGCCTCCCTCTTCCATTTGGCTAGGTAGTCGGTCAGGCTCTCCGCGCTCCCTTGCTCTAATTTGCACATGGTGGCGAACTGTTTCTTTTTCGGGATACTGCTTGCGAAGTGTGATAGAAACCGCCCCGAGAGGTCAGAAAAGGATGAGATGGATCCCTCGGGTAAAGTCGTGAACCAATTTTGGGCTTGGCCGTCCAAGGTCGCGAAGAAGCCTCGACACATAACGGTGTCGCTCGCGTCCGTCATCATGATCGCCGTCCGATATCTGTTGATGTGAGCTCGAGGGTAGACCGACCCCGAATAGAGCTTTATGGTCGGGAAGCGAAAATCCCTTGGCAGGGGTTGGGCCATGATGTCTTCCGTGAAGGGTGAGGTCAGTGTCTCCTGTGACACCGGTGACCCTTCCCCTATCCAATCTCCTTTGGAGTTCATCCAATCGTCTGCGCAGCTGGTTGTAGCTTTTAGGTACACGCAAATACCCGGAGTATTCTGGGGTTATCGATCCACAGGGAATGGTTGGTCAAGCACTAACTCGGATTGATTCTTGTGAAGCTAGTTCGATAATAACGGGATTAAGACAACAAAAGTAAATAACAAAAATAAAAGCAACAAATGAAGAGAGATATATAAGATGCAACATAGGTAAGGATATGAATCGGGTCAATGCCCATCATGAGTCAAACAAATGTAGAAAAGAAGTTTTATCCCTTGTGAATGGAGGAAATGCACTAAAGTCCTCGGTGCCACTCTCATGATCTACCCGAATGTGCCAAACCGCAAGTTATCTACTCTCGTAGTCTACAAGCGAGGCTCGTCTTAAAGATCCTAAGCAAATCAACATGCCCAAACTCAAGTTAATCCTACAAGTTGTGAGGAGGTAGCCTAAACTAACCTCTAGATTCCAACACGCTGTCACCCGTGAAGGAACCGTTTGGCTAACTTCTAAATTCCAACCCGCTCTCGCGGTGAAGGAACCGAAGATTAGCCGAGAAATCCCCCTATAATTTATCAAGCTCTCGCATTGTATAAATCAATAGGTGTGGCAAGAGTGTTCTAGCCATGCCCGATTCTCACCGTGACACAACAACAAACAAGCATGTAATTGGATCCATTAATCACACACTTTCAATAACAAGTCTTGCACACAACAACTCATAGAAGCTAAACTAACAATTCATAATAATTGAAGAACGAACAACAATCTAGACATAAACACAATCCATAATCCAAATATAAATTTAAGAACAAGCATCTTGATACAAGGTTAGCTCAAGGTAAATTAAGGAAAGAAAGGGAAGAAATTCCCCTCGATCCATCGGTTGAAGCTCATAACCTTGTATCATCCCTCTTCTTATTACAAAATAAATCCTAATCTACTCCTACACTACTAAACAAGCCTCACTTGGAGGCCCTGTCAACCTCTATGCCCCTGTCAGAAATGATATGGCCCAAAACAATGCCTTCATTAACCATGAAATTACTTTTCTCCCAACTCAAAGTTAAGTTCATTTTAACACACCTTTCAAGAACAGAAGATAAATGAGAAAGACAATCATCAAAAGAGTCACCAAATAGAGAAAAATCATCCATAAACACTTCAACATATCTTTCAATCATATCAGAAAATATCGACATCATACACCTTTGAAAAGTCGCAGGTGCATTACATAACCCAAATGACATCCTGCGATAAGCAAATGTGCCAAACGGGCATGTAAATGTCGTCTTTTCTTGATCTTCAGGTGCAATAGGAATTTGAAAATAACCTTGAAAGCCATCTAAAAAACAGTAATAAGCATGCCCAGCTAATCTTTCTAACATTTGGTCAATAAAGGGCAAAGGAAAATGATCTTTTTTAGTGGCAGCATTCAATTTTCTGTAATCTATGCACATACGCCACCCAGTTACTGTTCTAGTTGGGATTAACTCATTTTTTTCATTAGTAACAACAGTAATTCCAGATTTTTTTGGCACTACATGAACTGGACTTACCCATTTACTATCTGAAATTGGATAAATAATACCTGAGTCCAACAACTTTAGGACTTCTGCACGTACAACCTCCTTCATATTCGGATTTAGCCTACGCTGAGGTTGACGGACAGGGGTTGCTCCTTCTTCAAGTAAAATCCGATGCATACAAACCGTTGGACTTATTCCTTTAATATCTCCTACTGTCCAACCAATTGCACTTTTACATTTTTTTAATACATCAAGCAATTTTGTTTCTTGTTCCTGTGAAAGGTTAGAGGCAATTATTACAGGATAAGTATTATTTGGACCTAAGAAAGCATATTTTAAAGAACTAGGAAGCGGTTTTAATTCCAGCTTGGGCGGAACGTCAGCTTCAACTGAGGGATGGTGTTTTTCTTTTATTTGCTCCAGACAGTCTGCGAGTGAACATCCTTCAACACCCCCCTCTTTTATTGGGCTTTGATTAGGTTCCTCTTCATCAGTTTCGACCTTCAACGGAGATTCATCTAAAAACTCAGCAGAAATTATGGAATCTAAAATGTCTACAGCAAAGCAATGATTATTATTGTTTTCAGGCAATTTCATTGATTTCAAAATGGAAAATTCAACAGTTTCATCTAGGACAGTCATGGTTAACTTTCCATTTTGGACATCAATCATTGTTTTTGCTGTGGCCATGAAAGGTCGGCCAAGCAAAATAGGCATGTCATGTGCATGATTGCACTTTTTATTTATGTCTAAAACAACAAAGTCGGCAGGAATTATTAGTTTATCAACTTGGACCAAAACATCTTCTACAATGCCCCTAGGATATCTAACAGAGCGATCAGCAAGCTCTAGGGACATTGTAGTAGGTTTTAATCTATCCAGACCCAACTGCAAGTAGACAGAATATGGCATCAAGTTAATGCTTGCCCCTAAATCAAGCATTGCCTTTTCTTTCTTAGAATTCCCCACTGTAATAGTTATTATGAAACTACCGGGGTCTTCTAATTTTGGGGGCAAGTCAATTTGCAAAACAGCACTTACAGATTTAGACATAAAGACTTTTTCATTATGTTCATACCTACGCTTTCTAGTGTTCAACTCTTTTAAAAACTTAGCATAGGCAGGCATATTTTTAATCATGTCTAACAAAGGCAAATTCACATTCACTTTTGACAACAAGTCATAAATCTCAGCAAATGATCTATCAAATTTTGAATTTTTCAATCTACCAGGAAATGGAACGGGAGGAACATACGGTTTAGGGGGCACATAAGGATCATTAGATTTATGCAATTTGGGTTCATCCTTATTGACTTCATTATCAACATTCAAATTTTCAACTATTTCAGATTGTTTAGAAGTGGTATTTCCTTTCACATTATTTTCAATAACTTTACCACTTCTTAGAACAGTCATAATCTTAGCTTCTTCAGGTTGACTAGGCAACTTACCTGGCACATGGCCTTGTAGAGCTTCGGCGATTTGTCCCACTTGGACTTCCAATTTTCTCATAGATGCTTCATTTCTGGCAAGTGAAGCCTCAGTTTTAGCAAGTGATGCCTCTGTCTGTTGGAAGCGTTGATCGTTTGCTTCTTGCTGTCTATTGCAGGTCTGTATAAAAGTATCCAAAGAATCCTCCCAAGACGGTTTTTTTGGTTGAGGAGCAACTGGTTGAAAATTATTTTTGTTGGTCCCAAGGGGATGGGGTACAAGTCTAGAGGGGGGGGGGGTGAATAGACTTGTATAAGATTTTGCAAATCTTTTCAACCTCTCGTGTGTATTGAACTTAGGATGTTTAGGTTCGATACCTCACGAGAAGAAGACAAAGTTTTATGCGCAGCGGAAATGTTATCCCCTTTTAGTTAGCACGAGTTTGAGTTAGTTCGAGAGGTGTGTTTATGTGCAGTGCAATCGAGAGGTTAGCGAGAGATAAGTACAGAAAGTAAATGCGAGAGAGATTTTTAAGTGGTTCGGCCAACCCGCCTACGTCCACTCTTCTTCCAGAAACTCCCTGGAAGGATTGCACTAAAACTTCCCTTTTTAGTACAATGTCGAGCGCTTGAGCTTTGATCACGAAGCCCGCCTCAAGCCTCAGGTTTTTCGCCCCGCTTCTTGTTACTCCACCTCTCGAGCACTTGACCTTTGATCACCAAGCCCGCGTCAAGCCTCAGGATCTTCACAAGACAGCTCCCAGGTTACTCCGCCTCTCCAAGGTCTTTCTCCCCGCTTCCAGTTACTCCACCTCTCGAGCACTTGACCTTTGATCACCAAGCCCGCGTCAAGCCTCAGGTTTCTTTCACTCGGACAGCTGCCAGGTTACTCCACCTCTCTTGCTTAATCCAAAGCAAGGTGTTTTTGGTTGTCACAGTTGAATGTAACATACTCCAATCTGACCACAAGCTATCGTTGAATCAACTTCGGTGTAGAGCAGCTTCGGTCACCTTCTAGATATATAACAGTTTAAGCTTTGTAACTCTCTCAAACACTAAGATGTGTTTTCTCGCTGTTCGAATATCAGGATGATATTCCAAGTTAAGCACTTGCACTTGAACGTTTTGAATCAGACACCTCTTAAGAATTTTGAACTTGTTAACCCCGAACTCTTGAACTCCTTAACCCCCTTTTTTCTTCTGTGTCTTCACGTCCTTATATATGAGAGTAGAGGAATAATTCCGTTGGAGGGAAAACTATTCCGTTTGAAATTTGTCTCCCATGATGTGTATGGGACCTGCATCTTTTCAGCATTCTTCATGGAGTGGTGGTCTTGTAACTTGAACCTCTTTGTCTTGTAGTGAATTTTGTTTGTAGTGGATATTCCATAATCCACTTTCTTGAGTCCATGCTCCACTTGCTACTTTTGGTAAAAGTTACTCTTTTTAAATTCCCATTGATCCTCGTTTTAGGGAATAAGACCGACTTTGATTGGTGCACCTTCTCGTTTGTTGTGGAATTCTGATGTGGCATCCACTTCTGGCACCTCCTTAATATTTTATCTCCATGATATTCTTCTTCTCCAAACTTTAAGTATGCTTCCTGACCGTCATTCAGCTTTGGAGAAGTGTCAGTTTATCGAGACCAAGGTTGATTCTCGATTGTTTGATGTCTCGAACTACGAGCTCTATCTCTCGAACTCTCTTATGTCTCGAACTGGATGTTGTATCGAGAGGTACTACCTCTCGAACTCTGCTTATGTCTCGAGACTTAGTTGATGTCTCGCAGACCCTTATTCCTCCAGTGTTGTCCGTGCCTCTTCTGATCTATCTAAATTACAACACGACATTCTAAGATGTTCAACAAGTTTACCTTCAAGCTTAAAATATTTCCGAGTTGAGCTCAAAGTTACCGGTTGTATTTTCGCTCTTGGTTTACTTGTCGAACTTACAACGTTTTGCCTATGTTCGAGACTTGGGATTTCTAACAACAGTTGGTATCATCAAAACCTATTACATGATGTTCCTAAAATTGATTATTACTCCAAGAAAAATTAGGTGATTTTTCCAACCCGGATTGTAAGAATTAGAATACGGGTCGTTTCTAGGCCTTTGATTAAAACTATTCATTGCATTGGCCTGCTCACAATCATTTTCATCAATCATAAATGCATTATTTTGCTGCATACCCATCATAGAACACATGCTCCTCACTTGTTTTGCTAGCTCAGACACCTGAATTTCCAACCCGTATTTGAGTTAACTTCATACATACCCTGTGTCGTCCCCTTATACTCTTTTGTTGGGAGTTTGCCCCTAGCATTTCATACAATGTTAAAGTTTCCTCCGCCGTTTTTTCTCCCATGGCACCTCCAGCCGCATTGTCAACCATTGATTGGCTGGTTTGAGTCAAACCATCATAGAATGTTTGATTTTGAAGCTCCAATGGGTAGCCATGATGAGGGCATTGAATGAGTAGCATTTTGAACCTCTCCCATGCCTCATGGAACGGTTCACCATCAGCTTGCGAAAAATGTCGCAATTTTTCTTCTTAGCTCAGCAGTTTTTTGCATGAGAATAGAACTTACTGATAAACTTGTTATACACCTCGGCCCATGTCCGAGAGATCCTGGGTGTGAGAGACATGAACCATGTCTTTGCAGCATCTTTCAAGGTGTATGGAAAACACCTCATCCTCAGTGCATCCAGTCAAGTCTTCAACGGGAAGTGTTGGACTATCCCGTAGAAATCCCGGATAAAGGTAAGGGCATCTTCGCTTGCTGAACCGTGAAAAGACGGCAACTGGTTGTAGTGGACCGTTTTTAACTCATAATTCTGCTGCATCAGTAAGCACTATACAAGAAGGTGAAGCTCCTACTTGGGCCTACCAAAGTCTTTCATTAGCCTGGGGTTGGTTGAGGGTTTGGTTG
>NC_044923.1:37735-79216 GCF_003576645.1 Ipomoea triloba | reverse complement strand
GAGGAATAATTCCGTTGGAGGGAAAATTATTCCGTTTGAAATTTGTCTCCCATGATGTGTATGGGACTTGCATCTTTTCAGCATTCTTCATGGAGTGGTGGTCTTGTAACTTGAACCTTTTGTTTGATAGTGGATATTTCATAATCCACTTTCTTGAGTCCATGCTCCACTTGCTACTTTTGGTAAAAGTTACTCTTTTTAAATTCCCATTGATCCTCGTTTTAGGGAATAAGACCGACTTTGAATTAGTGCACCTTCTTTCCGTTTGTTGTGGAATTCTGATGTGGCATCCACTTCTGGCACCTCCTTAATATTTTATCTCCATGATATTCTTCTTCTCCAAACTTTAAGTATGCTTCCTGACCGTCATACAGCATTACTGGAGAAGTGTCAGTTTATCGAGACCAAGGTTGATGTCTCGATTGTTTGATGTCTCGAATCCAAGTATTGAGAGCTCTACCTCTCGAACTCTGCTTATGTCTCGAACTGGATGGTTGTATCGAGAGGTACTACCTCTCGAACTCTGCTTATGTCTCGAGACTTAGTTGATGTCTCGCAGACCCTTATTCCTCCAGTGTTGTCTCGTGCCTTCTACTGATCTATCTATGAAATTACAACACGATTATTCTAAGATGTTCATACAAGTTTACTTCAAGCTAAAATATTTCCCGAGTTGAGCTCAAAGTTACCCGGTTGTATTTTCGCTCTTGGTTTACTTGTCGAACTTACAACGTTTTGCCTATGTGTCGAGACTTGGGGATTTCTACTCAACAGTTGGTATCATCAAAACCTATTACATGATGTTCCTAACAATTTTGATTATTACTCCAAGAAAAATTAGGGTGATTTTTCCAACCCGGATTGTAAGAATTAGAATACGGGTCGTTTCTAGGCCTTTGATTAAAACTATTCATTGCATTGGCCTGCTCACAATCATTTTCATCAATCATAAATGCATTATTTTGCTGCATACCCATCATAGAACACATGCTCCTCACTTGTTTTGCTAGCTCAGACACCTGAATTTCCAACCCCGTATTTGAGTTAACTTCATACATACCCTGTGTCCGTCCCCTTATACTCTTTTGTTGGGAGTTTGCCCCTAGCATTTCATACAATGTTAAAGTTTCCTCCGCCGTTTTTTCTCCCATGGCACCTCCAGCCGCATTGTCAACCATTGATTGGCTGGTTTGAGTCAAACCATCATAGAATGTTTGATTTTGAAGCTCCAATGGGTAGCCATGATGAGGGCATTGAACGAGTAGCATTTTGAACCTCTCCCATGCCTCATGGAACGGTTCACCATCAGCTTGCGAAAATGTCGCAATTTTTCTTCTTAGCTCAGCAGTTTTTGCATGAGAATAGAACTTACTGATAAACTTGTTATACACCTCGGCCATGTCCGAAGAGATCCTGGTGTGAGAGACATGAACCATGTCTTTGCAGCATCTTTCAAGGTGTATGGAAAACACCTCATCCTCAGTGCATCCTCAGTCAAGTCATTCAACGGGAAGTGTTGGACTATCCCGTAGAAATCCCGGATAAAGGTAAGGGCATCTTCGCTTGCTGAACCGTGAAAAGACGGCAACTGGTTGTAGTGGACCGTTTTTAACTCATAATTCTTGGCTGCATCAGTAAGCACTATACAAGAAGGTGAAGCTCCTACTTGGGGCCTACCAAAGTCTTTCATTAGCCTGGGGTTGGGTTGAGGGTTTGGTTGAGGTGGTTGAGGAAGTGCATCCATGGTTGTGGTTGTTTTTTGTGGTTTAGGATTAGAATTTTCAAAAGGTAAAGGCTTTTTCTTTTTCTTTTTCTTATCAATGTTGTCGTCCAAAGGCAATAGTGTAGGTTTTAAAGAACGACGACCTTGCATAAAATAAAAACGCAAATAAACTAACAAACAAACAAATAAAAAACCAGGCAGAATGATCAAAAGCAAATTGGAAACAAAGAAACAAGTATTAAGTAACTATTTTTTTTTTTTTTTGAAAGCAAGGTTATGCAAAGGGAAAAACAAACTGCACAATAAATAATTCCCCAGCAACGGCGCCAAAAATTGATGGACAATTTTAATAAGTCCTCGCAAGTGCACGAATCAGTTGTAGTTTAGCGTGCAAGGCAAGGGTCGAACCCACAGGGAATTAATGCTATGCAATTTATAAAATTGAAAAAAAATGATTGGAAGAAATAAATTCTAAAGATTTCAAAATGATAATCCAGTTGCAGACAATTAAATTAAATAAGAACTAATAGAGTGAAATTGCAAAAGAAATAACGGACAGAATTTAAGAAAGTAAAGGAATAAAGTTCAAGAAGAGATGTCAGATAATTTAGTAACCAACAGGGCAAGACAAATATCGATCAGTTTAGAAAAGCCTAGGAACATGAATCAAAATCCATTACTAATCCTGCATTTTATGTCTAATACTGCCAATCAATTAAAGGTTCGTTCTTTTACTAATATAACTACTCCGTATGGCGTCCAGAGTACGTTACGTGCTTTAACAGTTCATATGCATAGAACACTTATTCAAACCATTAAAACCCATTATGCCTAAAAGAACTACGGAATACCCGGGTTTAAGAACCAAATAAACAACCCAACTAGACAGTTAGATTATTTATCCTTTTATCTTATCGAGCCTAGAATTAACAGGCATGATTTGTACTCGGTTAATTCTCTCAATTAGACTAATAACAGTTAAATTGGCCAGATTCAACTCAATTAATCCCAACACAAAGCGTAAGATAAAATATAATCGATTGGCAATATTAAAGACTTAAATCATTCAGAATGGTCAAAGAGGATTAATATTCATGTTCCTAAAGCAAAAGAAATTAGCAAGGCATTTTAATGACAGTGAATTCAATTAGTAAATAAAACTTGAGGAATAGGCACTATAATCTAGGTTACACAATTTAATGTTCAAGCCTACAAATTTGAGAATTGAGAATTTGAACAGTGTGCGTAATAAACTGTAGGCAAAAGGAAGCAAAACCAAAAAAGAAACAAAAATTGCCAAAATGCGTTGCTGACCAGAATTTGCCAAGATCGCCGTGAATGATTTCCGCCGCCGCGACGTACAGAGCTGCTGAATCAGGCTTGCCGCCGACCAAATTAAATTGATATCTCCTCCGGAATTCACCGAAGATTGGATTTTGGTGTTGAGGTCGGGTCTGTCCTCGCTGATTAGGATTGCTCCCCTTTTATACACCAAGCCACAACCAGCTCGCCCGTAATATGCTCTAGCTCTCAGTTCGTAGACGACTCAATCCAACGCAAACGGAGGATCTTGGTGCTTGTTCGTTCGCTGATGAACCGGACTCTCCAAAGACCAAGTTCTTTGGAGATTGCCGATCGAAACTCTGATTCGCTATTCTCCCCTCATCTCGCGGCCGGGCCAGTGTTGTTATTGACGACTAAAATTTGGGAAGGGCTAAAATACTAGACTAACATAATAATAATAATAATAATAATAATAATAATAATAATAATAATAAACCAAAACAACAATATTTATTTAAATAAGCAAAAGTATGTGCAAATGAACGAAAAATAGTTTATTGAAATTGACAATAAATTTAAAGTTCATCAAATTTCCCCACACTTATTTATTTGTTTGTCCTCAAGCAAAGACTTTATTAAAAAGAAAAGAATATAAAAGAAATTAGAACGATAAACCAAACATTAAATTGAGCTTTACCCAAATAGCCTCCCAAAATTATTGCCTCATCAATGCAAGATTAGTGTCAACTCAAAGAATGCATAAAAGACTTGACTAGAAATTAAATAACCTTAGTACGCTTATTTACAAATAAGACGTGTACTTGTGTGCTGCCACCCTTATATGAGATAAACAAAAATCATAATTAAATAAATATGAAAATTTCACAAAATAAAACCTAAACCAAATTCGAAAACATTCTATCGCAGTGCAGGTGCAAAAACATGAAAGATACAAGGATCAAGGCATTTATTAAAAATTAAGATTGAATTGCAAATGCTCGTCTCTTCCAAAGTTCACTCATTATTTTTTCTGTTTATGACTTTTTCCAAAGAGAACTTCCCCAAAAAACCTCGCCATTTTACGCCAGGCATGTTTGGGTTTTCAATTATGTGTGTACTCATGAACCAGACCACAACACTTATTATTTATTTATGGTACATGTGTAGGTGGCTGATCCAGCGGAGTAGAATCTCTGAATTTTATTATTTTTTTTTTTGCAAATAAAATAAATGAATAAATAAACACTCTCAATTATTTTTCAAATTTTTTTTTTGGATATTTTCCACCTCACTTATGCCACAAAGATGATCCTTGAACCAACACACTACACCATAATTTATAGCACTCAAGAATTATTTAAGAATTTGAAAAAGATAATATAAAGTGAAACCAACATATAACTATCAAAGAAAAATGCATAAAAAAAAATATAAGGGTATTTGTGATTCTCAAATTCTATTTACTTTTTTTTTTGATTTTTTTTTTGATATAGTTATTCAAGATATAAAGCTAAAGCAATTAACAACTAGTCACATGCAGTGTACACACTAAGAGCTGACAGAAACTTGCATTATTTTCATCATAGGCTATTCAAAAGGACTTATTGGGTAAGAGCTCAAGTTAAAGCCTATTTATTTCGTTTAAAAGTAAATGTTTTTATTTCCTTTTTGAAAGAATGAGATTGGCATGCATAAGTTAAAACAGAAATCCCTTCCCCACACTTATTTCAAACATTGTCCTCAATGTTGAGAACAAAAAAAATATAAGAACAACGCAAATTAAGGAAATAACAGAAATAAGGAAAATGAAAATAAATGAAAAGGGAAAGAGAAATGGGTTGCCTCCCAAAAGCGCTTCAGTTAGTGTCTGTAGCTAGACAACATGGGCATTCATAATTCTGCAACTCTACCTGTTCAACGATATGGGCTGATGGTTCACCCTCAAAGTACTGCTTAAGTCTTTGCCCATTTACCTTAAATTTTTCACCTGTTTTCGGATTTTCAACCTCACATGCACCGTGATTGATTTCTCCACTCTCCTCAAGTGGTGTGGTGATGCCCATTTTTTTTTTCTCGTGATTGATTTCTCCACTCTCCTCAAGTGCATGCAAATATTCCCTTAGAGATGCTACAACAAAAACAAAATACAAAACAAAACAAAACACAATAAAAACATAAAAATGAACTAGTCTCCTAGAATCAATATTTGTTAATGTCAACACAAAAACCACTCCCCGGCAACGGCGCCAATTTGGTTGTAGCTTTTAGGTACACGCAAATACCCGAAGTATTCCGGGGTTATCGATCCACAGGGAATGGTTGGTCAAGCACTAACTCGGATTGATTCTTGTGAAGCTAGTTCGATAATAACGGGATTAAGACAACAAAAGTAAATAACAAAAATAAAAGCAACAAATGAAGAGAGATATATAAGATGCAACATAGGTAAGGATATGGATCGGGTCAATGCCCATCATGAGTCAAACAAATGTAGAAAAGAAGTTTTATCCCTTGTGAATGGAGGAAATGCACTAAAGTCCTCGGTGCCACTCTCGTGATCTACCCGAATGTGCCAAACCGCAAGTTATCTACTCTCGTAGTCTACAAGCGAGGCTCGTCTTAAAGATCCTAAGCAAATCAACATGCCCAAACTCAAGTTAATCCTACAAGTTGTGAGGAGGTAGCCTAAACTAACCTCTAGATTCCAACACGCTGTCACCCGTGAATGAACCGTTTTGGCTAACTTCTAAATTCCAACCCGCTCTCGCGGTGAAGGAACCGAAGATTAGCCGAGAAATCCCCCTATAATTTATCAAGCTCTCGCATTGTATAAATCAATAGGTGTGGCAAGAGTGTTCTAGCCATGCCCGATTCTCACCGTGACACAACAACAAACAAGCATGTAATTGGATCCATTAATCACACACTTTCAATAACAAGTCTTGCACACAACAACTCATAGAAGCTAAACTAACAATTCATAATAATTGAAGAACGAACAACAATCTAGACATAAACACAATCCATAATCCAAATATAAATAAATTTAAGAACAAGCATCTTGATACAAGGTTAGCTCAAGGTAAATTAAGGAAAGAAAGGGAAGAAATTCCCCTCGATCCATCGGTTGAAGCTCATAACCTTGTATCATCCCTCTTCTTATTACAAAATAAATCCTAATCTACTCCTACACTACTAAACAAGCCTCACTTGGAGGTCTACATTTTTAAGGAGAAGAAAAGGAAAAGAGAAGAGGGGAAGGGACTAATCTAATCTGAAAATTGGATATTGAAGAATGGAGAAATGAGGGGTATTTATAGTTGGGTAAAGGCAGGGGCAAAATTGGAATTTGGACTGCAGAATTCTCGCGCATGGTCAACTATTTTCACCGCGGCGAGCCTAATTCTCGCCGCGGTGAAAGTCCAAAAATCCGGGCAGTGTGAAAATGGACAATAGGCGTCTGTTTCAGGACGCAGACAGACGCCTATTGTCCTCCTCCAGAATTTCTGCAGAATCTTCCACTTTCTCTTTTTGCTTTTGGCTCCATGTTTTATGCCTCTTTTTGCCTTCTTTCATTTGTCTTTTGCTTCCCACTCATCACATCATTCCACCAAATCATGTCTTCCACCTACTTGGTGCAATTAAATATACACATACAAAACAAGATTATAAATGCCACTACAAAATATTAATATTATGCTCAATTATCAAATCTTCATCATCTTTGGTCAAATAATAATTATTTATCACAATGAAGAAATTCAATATTATTAAGAACATAATATTAATATTTAGTGGTAGAAATGGATTTAAATATGGGGTAAAAATATGACCAAATATACTCTTATCAGCAGCTGTTCCATTTCTCTATGGTGAGAGCCCGAGGGCCGGCCTCTAGTTTCGCCAGATTGTTCCATTCGCGAGGCCTGCTCGTGCTGGGGCCCGGCGCGGGACTGGCGCTCGGTCATCCCCTCCTGGAAGCCCAGGGCTGGGGGCGAAGGAGGCGGGGTCGGCCCGGCCTGACGGTTACTGTTGATCATGTCCCTGAGGTCGCCGGATGACCACACAGGCAGGGTTTGACGACTCGCCGTCCCGTTAGGATCACCGGCACGGGAGGGAGCGCGGTTACCACGTGAACCGTGGGAGTTGCCGGAGTTGGATCCAGACCTTGCCATAGCTAGTGGGATAAGAAATAGCACGCTCGAGCTTGTATGTCGAGCTCTCAATGAAAGCACCAATGATGGATTTTAAATTTTAATAACCCGGGTGGTCCGAATTACAAAACCCGATTAAATAATTGGGGTATGACAAGCTAACGGATCACAAGTATACCGCGGGGGTAAAATGTATATTGAATTATGTACTTTCCAAACAAACTCTTAGTTGGGTTACTCATCACAACCTCAAGGATTTGCACTTTGATACACGCATGGTGCAATGTTGTTCTAGTTGTTGTTGTTGTTGTTATTAATATTATTATTGTACAACATTGACAGTTGGGAAATAATTGATGGACCAAAATGTTGATTCCTCTTAACCATTTAATAGGCATTTACTAGTAATGGAATAGTGAGTGATTTTATGATCATGTATAAATAGCTACCTACTAAAATGAAGAAAATGCAATGAAAAATATAGTAAATTTATGTGGAGACATTATCTTCCTGATGGATTTTAATAACCCGGATGGTCCGAATTACAAAACCCGATTAAATAATAGGGGTATGACAAGCTAACGGATCACAAGTATACCGCGGGGGTAAAATGTATATTGAATTCGGATCACAAGTATACCGCGGGGGTAAAATGTATATTGAATTATGTAATGCTATTACAAAGGTTTACAATGTAATAATAAGACAATTGTGATGAAAGTAAGTGAAGAACAATGTAATAATAAGACAATTGTGATGAAAGTAAGTGAAGATGTCTTGACAAGACAAACTAACGAGTTTTTATATCAGCTTTAGGCCTAACCGTCCTGGAGGAATCGCAAGAAGGCGCGCCCAACGGTCCAGGCCGCAACCTCCGCCGCGAGACCAGATCCACGCGCAGACTCAAGACCCGCCACTAGGCCGAGGGCTGACCTCAACCAAGTGGTGGGCTCGGCCGAGGCCGAGCGTCGAGCGTCACGGCCGAGTGTCGCGGCCGAGCGTTGTGGCCGAGCGTCGAGCGTCGAGCGTCACGGCCAAGCGTCTAGCGTCGAGCGTCACGGCCGAGCGTCGAACGTCGCGGCCGAGGCTGACCTTGGCCAAGTCTAGGTCAGCCCGTGGCCGAAGGCTGACCCCGGGTCCTCGTGCCCGCTCTGGTCCCGGTTTGCTCCGTCCATGCTCCGTACCCGGTCCTAATTATTCCATCACTTCCCTTATCTCTCTTTTTTGGAATTTTGTTGCCTCTTAAAACACAAATATATCTTTTCTCCTTCACTTTTTAGAGTTTAGCTATTGATGACTCGGGTTGTATCACACTTTACATGTATGATATATGTTTACGTTGGTGGATGGAGTGATGGTTTGGAAGTTAAAAACTGTTTTGAGTTAATTGCTGGTAAATCTCCCGATCCTGAATGGTGGATATATAAGAGAAGGAATCGAATTTGGATACTCAGAAATTGTGGTAAATTAGGTCCCCTAATCCCGTCCTATACGCTATAGACCACCAAACTTGCAAGCTATTACCATTATATTACACTGTATATTGCAAGTGGTCAAGTTGCTGTTGCTTTTCCCCTTTAATTTATTGCCACAAAATGATCTTCTGCTTATTTGGTGGCTTGGCTTCAAAACAAAAGGTGTGGGGTTGGCATCTACGACCACAACAAGTATAGACAAACACCATACATTATACTTTTTTTGGGTTCGCATTATATTTGTTAATGTGAACACATTGAGCAAAAAAAGAGAGAAAAAGTCATACCCTCAATTGACTTAAAGTCACCATTTTAACGGTAAGATAGAAGTTCAACTTCCACCAATAACATTTTAGAGCAATCATTATTGTGTGAACCATACTATCAAATAATGCACATTCAATATAAAAATAATGTACATTTAGTATAAAAATAATGTATATTATATTCAGGGGATATACATTATTTGTGTACTGAATGTACATTATTTTTATAGTATAAAAATAATGTACATTCAGTACAAAAATAATGTACATTTAGTACATTAAAAATGTACATTTGATTATGGTCCACATAGCTGTGTGGACCAATAATTTGTCGATTTTAGAGTTAAAAGGCTTTTTAAGTTAGAGTTTGGGCTTAAGAAGATGGTGGAAGAGTGCTTCTTGTGCGCACAAAAAAATGCAATTTCTTTATTACATTCCCCGCAAATTTTCATTTATCACATGGCTTGCCATTCATCAAAGGCTACCAACAAAGGATAGACTTCCATTTCTAGACATCAATACCGACTGTTCAATGTGTGTGGGTGCTAAAGAAACGGCTCAACACCTCTTCTTTAAATGCCCATTTTCCTTACAAGTTTGGAATGAAGTGCGGATGCATTTTGGGTTTCACAAATGCACGAATGCAATCAGGAGCTCAATCAAGTGGATCAACAGATTGCACGGAGGAGCACGCCCGCGTTCGAAGGCAATTACCATTGCTCTTATTTGCACCATTTATCACTTATGGAGGAACCGAAATAGAGTTCACCATGATGAAGACCGGTTTCCCATCAATGGCCTTGTGAAAAATATTGCCAAAGACGTGTACCGAGTCATCTTCTACCTTTATCCTACTACATAATGTGGATAAGCATACTGTGCTGTTTTTGGGTCCCCGCAGTTAATAGGACCGCATATATGGAGGGGATCTCAAAGGGTTGGACATGCCAATTCACTTCACAGAAATGGCCTTCGCCTATTTGAGAATAGACTTAATCCTCTTCCATCTTTGTTTTCTTAATTGGCTTTGCCACTGTTTTTGTTGTTTTGGATGTATAACAATGTACAGTATGTACCCGTTGTTTTTATCTGGGTCGGGGCTTGCCTCGCTCCCTCGAGAAATACACATTTACATTTCCTCAAAAAAAAAAAAAAAAAATGCAATTTCTTCAGTCAAACTTGAAAGCCAAATGAAATATTGAAATGTATTATGTATAGTGTTGTTTCGTGTTCTCCACTCAGCCTTTCGGCTGCGTATGGACTTACAATTGCGGAGCTACAAAACGAGAACACGTCTCGTCCCGTCCCGTAGCGAAAAATATCTTTCATTGACGGAAAAAAATAAGGGGCAATCTTGGAACAACACCGTATTCTTTCACATGATTCTCTTGCACTTTTAGATCCTCCTGTCACTGTCAGTATGTGGCTTTGCCAACTCCCCTTCCCTCACCAAAGTATCTTCGTTGCTGATTAATCCTAGTTTATTATGCAAAAACTCAGAGCTCAATTATCTATTTATTTTTTGTATACCGATGGGGTTTCTGTTACTATTAGCATTAGGCAGGCAATCTCTACTGATTAAGGATTTTCCAATGAAATTATTAAGCCTTTTTCTTACCATTTAAATATTTAGTTCTTTTTAAATATATATATAAATTTACATAGATTCTTGTATTTCATCATCATTCCTCTCTTCTTCCTCAAATCCCAATCCCCAACCTTATCTCTCTCCTCTTCCTCTCATGCTCGCCTCATAAAGATCACATCTTTGGGATTTTAAAGGGATTCGTAGAGATAGAGAGATAAGAGGGAGAGTGGGAAATGGAAGCTGTTCTGCAGACCAGAGGGCTTCTGTCTCTACCTTCAAAGCCCAAACTTAAAGCTTTTTACCCACAACCTCAGGGAGGCTTAAGGCATAGGCTCAATGGCTTAAATGCTTTGAAACCCAAACCCCTTGATGCCTTTTCTCTATCTGTCAATGGCTTTCAGAAATTTCACGGCTTTGTTACCAAGCCTTCTTCATTGGTTGCCCAAAAGAACCCAACTTTCCCTATCTGCAGAGCTGAGGCTGCTGCAGCGGCTGATGGGCAACCGGTTTTTGGAGGAGAGCAGGAGTCATTGTCACCTAAGTTTTTGGGTATTGAGCTTACGACCCTTAAGAAAATAATACCTCTTGGAATGATGTTCTTTTGTATCCTGTTCAATTACACAATTCTTAGGGATACTAAGGATGTGTTGGTGGTCACAGCAAAAGGATCGAGTGCTGAGATTATTCCTTTCTTGAAAACTTGGGTGAATTTGCCTATGGCTATTGGGTTCATGCTGTTATACACAAAGTTGGCTAATGTGTTGTCAAAGCAGGCTCTTTTTTATACCGTTATTCTTCCCTTTATTGCTTTCTTTGGGGCCTTTGGGTTTGTTTTCTATCCCCTTAGCAATTATATCCACCCAACAGCTCTTGCTGACAAGCTTCTCAACTTACTTGGTCCAAGGTTCCTTGGGCCAATTGCAATTCTGAGGATCTGGAGTTTCTGCTTGTTTTATGTCATGGCCGAGCTTTGGGGTAGTGTGGTGATCTCAGTTTTGTTTTGGGGGTTTGCTAATCAGGTAATGTTTTCCCTTTTCTGTACTAGTGTAGTTTTCTTAGTCATATGGCTATTATGCTTTAATAATTTAATCGCTACTCTGTTTTTAGGCCAAATATCTGGAGTATATGAAGTCCTTTGTTTATTGATATTTGATGTTATCTATGATATTCTGTTTTTGTGAAATAGAAACGATTTAAAGCTGCTCAAAATTCTTGTGTGGTTTTATCCTGTTGTTAGATTCTAATCTTAATCACTGGAATAGAGCAGTGTGGTGGGTTCTGTAACCATATATTAACAGAGGAATTTTATTGTTTTTGCATAGTTGGAATAACTTGATACTCATCAATTGCTAAGATGTGTAACTCCGCATTTAACTTTCTCATTTTGGTCCAATCTACTTATGAGTCTAGAAACAAAGAACTTATGGTGGTTTAGCAACAGGGATCAAATTGAGATACATAGGGTGGATAGGTGTGTGCAAATTTTTGTGTGTGTGGTGGTGGTGGGGGGGGGGGGGAATTTACTGCTTCCATCTGCATCTTGATGATTGATGGCTTTATAGTGAATATTTACTCGTGATGCTATAATGGTGATGAGAAGTACGGATCTCACTACTATATGGTTCACTGCTTTACATCCTTATCAATGTATGTATTAAATAGTCAATGCACATTACTATTGTTTCAAATACTTATTACTATAGTCCCAGAATTTTTGGGGGTTATTCTTTTTAAGCATTGGAACTTGTTCCTGCCTGTTCTTCAGTGACATGCAAACAATTATCTAACTGCCTATTAACCATTTTGGATGCTTTTTGTTACAGATTACCACAGTTGAGGAGGCAAAAAAATTCTATCCTTTGTTTGGACTGGGGGCAAATGTTGCTCTTGTTTTCTCTGGACGCACAGTGAAATACTTTTCTAATCTGAGGAAAACTTTGGGTCCTGGAGTTGATGGTTGGGCCATCTCCTTGAAAGCAATGATGACCATTGTTGTTCTGATGGGCCTTGCTATATGTTCCTTGTATTGGTGGGTGAATACTAATGTTGATCTCCCAGCACGAAGTAAAAAGAAGAAGGTAATATACTGAAACTTTACCAGTGCTTATCTTCCTACATCTTAAGGACAAATTGGCAACTATACTAAACCAACTCTTACTTGTCCTGTAATTCTATAATTTTGAAATGAAAAATGCTAATGCCTTTACTTATAGAAGCCAACTGCAATTTCTTTGCACTCATCATTCACGGTTGACCTAAGAACATGTCCTGTGGATCAATTTGTTTGCTGTTGGTACTTTACTGAGTGTAGCTTCTATATTTTTGCAGGAGAAACCTAAGATGGGAACAATGGAGAGCTTGAAGTTCTTGGTCTCTTCAAGATATATCAGGGATCTTGCTACATTGGTTGTAGCCTATGGCATTAGCATCAACCTTGTAGAGGTTACATGGAAGTCCAAGCTAAAAGCTCAGGTAAATTATTATTATTATTCATTCATATTTTTTTCTACTTATATAAATTATTTATTCATATTCTAATATTCTTTTTTACTAATGTGCATATANGGGGGGGGGGGGGGGGGGGGGGGGGGGGGGGGGGGGGGGGGGGGGGGGGGGGGGGGGGGGGGGGGGGGGGGGGGGGGGGGGGGGGGGGGGGGGGGGGGGGGGGGGGGGGGGGGGGGGGGGGGGGGGGGGGGGGGGGGGGGGGGGGGGAATTTACTGCTTCCATCTGCATCTTGATGATTGATGGCTTTATAGTGAATATTTACTCGTGATGCTATAATGGTGATGAGAAGTACGGATCTCACTACTATATGGTTCACTGCTTTACATCCTTATCAATGTATGTATATAATAGTCAATGCACATTACTATTGTTTCAAATACTTATTACTATAGTCCCAGAATTTTTGGGGGTTATTCTTTTTAAGCATTGGAACTTGTTCCTGCCTGTTCTTCAGTGACATGCAAACAATTATCTAACTGCCTATTAACCATTTTGGATGCTTTTTGTTACAGATTACCACAGTTGAGGAGGCAAAAAAATTCTATCCTTTGTTTGGACTGGGGGCAAATGTTGCTCTTGTTTTCTCTGGACGCACAGTGAAATACTTTTCTAATCTGAGGAAAACTTTGGGTCCTGGAGTTGATGGTTGGGCCATCTCCTTGAAAGCAATGATGACCATTGTTGTTCTGATGGGCCTTGCTATATGTTCCTTGTATTGGTGGGTGAATACTAATGTTGATCTCCCAGCACGAAGTAAAAAGAAGAAGGTAATATACTGAAACTTTACCAGTGCTTATCTTCCTACATCTTAAGGACAAATTGGCAACTATACTAAACCAACTCTTACTTGTCCTGTAATTCTATAATTTTGAAATGAAAAATGCTAATGCCTTTACTTATAGAAGCCAACTGCAATTTCTTTGCACTCATCATTCACGGTTGACCTAAGAACATGTCCTGTGGATCAATTTGTTTGCTGTTGGTACTTTACTGAGTGTAGCTTCTATATTTTTGCAGGAGAAACCTAAGATGGGAACAATGGAGAGCTTGAAGTTCTTGGTCTCTTCAAGATATATCAGGGATCTTGCTACATTGGTTGTAGCCTATGGCATTAGCATCAACCTTGTAGAGGTTACATGGAAGTCCAAGCTAAAAGCTCAGGTAAATTATTATTATTATTCATTCATATTTTTTTCTACTTATATAAATTATTTATTCATATTCTAATATTCTTTTTTACTAATGTGCATATATACTATTTCTGACAAAAGTGATCTATCTTTCTCATGCATATGTTGCAGTTCCCAAGCCCAAATGAGTATTCGTCATTCATGGGTGATTTCTCAACTGCTACTGGGATTGCAACCTTCACAATGATGCTGCTAAGTCAATGGATCTTTAAAAAGTATGGCTGGGGAGTTGCAGCAAAGATAACGCCAACAGTTTTGCTTCTAACTGGAGCTGGTTTCTTCTCCCTCATTTTGTTTGGTGACCCACTAGCACCTTCTCTTGCAAAGTTTGGGATGACCCCTCTCTTGGCAGCTGTCTTTGTGGGTGCATTGCAGAACATTTTCAGTAAGAGTGCGAAATACAGCTTGTTTGATCCTTGCAAGGAAATGGCGTACATTCCTTTAGATGAAGACACCAAGGTATGGCTATTCTATTATGCTTTTGAAATTCTTTCTAGGATGTATAAGTTTGTGTCTGGGGGTGTCCTGTTTTAGGTGCAGATTTCATATTTCATCCTAGCTTACATGATAAGAAAATGTGAAATATCAACTGTTTAACATGTTTTAGTCCGATAGTTCTGTTAATCAAAAGAACCTTACAATTTATAACTTTGATTACTAGCTACCAACCATCTTTTTTTGTGTTGAACTGAATGTTTGTGGTGGGATTTGTTTGGTGGATCAGGTTAAGGGAAAGGCAGCAATTGATGTTGTGTGCAACCCATTGGGAAAGTCAGGGGGTGCTTTGATACAGCAGTTCATGATTTTAAGTTTTGGTTCTCTTGCTAACTCAACTCCCTACCTCGGAGGTATTCTATTGGTGATTGTTCTTGCATGGTTGGCAGCAGCAAGATCGTTGGATGGGCAGTTCAGTGCCTTAAGGCAAGAAGAAGAGCTGGAGAAGGAGATGGAGCGATCAGCTGTGAAGATCCCTGTTGTGTCTCAAGATGGAGGAGATGGAAATGGTTGTCTATACCCCCCCACGCCCACAGGAGGCGACTCGGCTAGCGCTTCCTCTGAGCCCTCCTCTCAGCGCCAGGTATGAGTGGAGGAACAATGTAAAGATGAAAAGGCTAGCTATTATATCTCAAGTGTTAGGTGTAGCCATTGACGCTGGCTGGCTGGCTGGCTAGTAGAAATAAAACATGAATACAGATGGCTTTTGCCCTTTTACTGATTAGTAGCAATTGGTTGTGCTGGTGGGTGGGCTGGCTGGCTTTGAATCATAGTTGCAGAATTATTGTATTTAATTTGTTGTAGTTGCATACATACATACTGCCTCAACTCAAGAAATGCAGGAGGTTGCGTTTCGATGACCTATAAATAAATTAGATGCACATAGTATGTTAACTATAAACACGTATATAATATATTAATTGTAATAGATACATAATTTGTAATTTGAATGTTGTTTTAGAGCAGGGTTCAGAATGCAAACAAAGTAAACCCGATCCATAGTATAACGGTTGGAATTTATGGGTTGTTAAAAGTTTGAGTTTTTGATTAGTTTTAAGGTAGGGAGGTAAACATATATCACATTTTTAGCAGGCCAGTATGGTTCTGTGGCATTAAGTTGCTTGCTACAATATAATAATGGGGGTCCATTTACTCTGCAAAAATCCAAATCTGGGCAGGCAGGCAGGCACGCGAGCTTAAAAAATGATACAGAAAGAAAAAAGAGAAATCATCATTCTATTCTGCAGCCAGCTAAAAACCAACAAAACGTAATGGGACAGATCGAGATGGATTAAGAAGGCAGTACAGTGCACATATGTAATGTTGTCTCTCTCACGTCTCGCCCCTCTCATCTATCTTTCCTTCAGTACAGTTCCTGCAGCACACACACATATAGTTTCATCCATTCATTCTTGACCACCCACCCAGGCAGGCCACCACCTACATACTGCATGCATGTCGACAAATTTCTTATCTCTTTCCCGCCCCCCCATCACAGTTAACAACTAGCTGGCTACCTTAATAATCCCAAACAATTACAACCTACTATAAATTTGTTTTTAATTTCATAAAAGACAAAGCTTGCTGCTATACATATATATACCACTGCATATATATAGTCTATAGTATATGCATGCACATATATATATCTATATATACACTACGTACATACTACTCAGGGTTCGAGTTTTCTGATTTTTTGTTTAGTGATATCAAAATTAATTACATTATTGGTCCTGGAGCCATTTATGAATTGAAGTATATCTTAATTTAAAGAGTATATATATTATATTGATTGTCTAAACTCAAAACCTATATAATTTATATATATATATATATATATATATATTCGGGAGAGAAGAAGACAAGCAATATTAATGCAATATTCCTTTGCTATGGAGTGGACAGTGGCATATTTATATAATATATTCTGTGTTGAATGGAGGACAAAACTCATAATAGCATGAGATGCAGAGTAACATATATAGAAAGGGACTTCCATCAATATATTCATTATCTACAATATTCACACTACTACAAAACTTAATTAGCTACATTTCTTTTTACACATCCGCGATTTCTGAAGTGCCGTGTAACGGTGTAAGTAATTGTCGTGGTAAATAATTACTTTCTACCCCGGTCCGCAATGTATGTTACCTATATACGGCCATTAAAAAACTGCCGTATAATCATAAACATGCACGCCCGCCGAATAAGAAGGACTAAAACTCTAATACAGATTACAGAATATATTACTACTTAATTTATTACCATTATATACTTTGATAAAGTGACATTGAATCTCTAAGCAATTGATTAATAATAATAACAAAAATTAAATTTCCAAGGACATTGTCGTCATTTTAAGGACTAAGTTAACCTTCCATACTCCAAAGATAGTAGTACAGAGTATATATAAATAAAGAGATAAGTGAATGAGTAGAATTAGGTGTCCGTCAAAATTAAATTAAAAGATTGAAGAATTGAAGATGGCGACCGCGTTGCCGGAATCCGGCACATTCTCAAGCTGCAAGCCGATGGGTGAATGTTGGTTTGACGACGCATGCATTCTTGACATGGACTATTTCGTGAAGACCCTTTCGGGCATCAAAGCCAAGGGTGTCCGCCCGGAGCTCATCGGCTCAATAATAACTCACTACGCTTCAAAATGGCTCCCGGATCTAACCGGCGGCGGCAGCGAGGAGAGCATCGGCCACCTAATTATTAAGTTTGAAGAGTCGGAGTCGTCGTCGACGTCAGTAGCAGAAAGCGTGACGGCATCGTGGATGAAGAAAAGGTTTTTGGTGGAGACTCTAATCGGCATTCTCCCGCCGGAGAAAGATTCCATCCCTTGTAACTTCCTGTTGAGGCTACTACGTATCGGTAACATGGTGGGAGTGGAGGCGGCATACCGAGCGGAGCTGGAGAAGCGGATTTCGTGGCAGCTGGAGCAGGCAACGCTAAGAGACCTAATGATACCGTCGTTTAGCCACACGTGCGGGACAGTGCTGGACGTCGAGCTTGTTCTCAGGCTGGTTAAGAGATTTGTGACGACCATAGAAGATCAGGCGGCGGCGGCCAGATGTAGTGGACCAACATCTCTAAATCTAAATCTAATCAAGGTGGCTAAGCTTGTGGATAATTACCTTGCGGAAGCCGCCGTTGACTCCAATTTGACCATGTCTCACTTTATTGCACTTGCTGCGGCCATCCCAGCCCATGCTCGACCTACGGATGATGCTCTGTATCGATCAATTGATACCTACCTCAAAGTAAGGATATATAATATACGGAGTAATATAATATATGCATGCAATTAAGTCTACTTTAATTTAATTTCTTCTTACTATTATTATCATTATGATTTATTTTTATTTTTAGCTCTGATTTTTTTTTCCGCCCCGACCCATTAAACGTTATGTTTGTCTATTTGTTGGTTTTAAGAGTGCTTAGAGCAACCTCATTAGCTATGTTTTTTTTTAAAAAAAAAAATTTTTTGGTAGGTCAAAACATCTACCTCATCATCCACTATTTCACTCAATTAAAAATTCTTATCCCATTAATTTTAAGTTTTTTTTTTTCTCGGTTTTTTTGACCCACCATTTTACTCTATTATATTCTAATTATTTCTTTATTTATTATCATTATAAAAATTATAATTACAATTATTATTTTATTATATTTAAATTAAGCATATCAAAATTAAAATAAATTTATAATTATAAATAAATGTTTTAATAGCCAAAGACTTTGTGGTGTGGTGACACTTGATTGCACTCCCACATGGGGGTGAGTTCGAGTCTCGGTATAGGTGATATTGTTGGCTCTTTGTGCTTTATTTGGTTGAGATTGAAAAAAGTAGCTATGAACAAAAAATTGTGTGTTGTTTTTGCTCAAACGGGAAACGAGATATTTTATTCCTACCATAACCTAGTGCAATTATGCCCGTGTATGCGTATGTGGGGCTTTTGGTTTAACTATATTTGGGAGTAGTGGTCAATTCAAATTCAAGATTCTTATTGAAGAAAAGTGAAAAAAAAAAGAAGAAGCAGTATAATGCAATTTGATCTCCTAGCTAGCTCGATCGCGCTGATAAATAGATGCATGGATTGAGGTTATATATATATATATGTGCAATAATGTTTGGTGCATGCGATGCGGGCATATATATATATATATGCAGGCTCATCCAGGAGTGTCCAAGGAGGAAAGAAAGGGGGTGTGCAAATTAATTGATAGCCGAAAGCTTTCAGCAGAGGCATCCATCCACGCAGCTCAAAACGAGCGTTTGCCGGTGCGAGCCGTAATCCAAGTCCTTCTGTCGGAACAAACCAAGCTGAGCAAGCAGCTGATGCGGCAGCTGGACTGGAGCGGATCCTTCATCAGCGCTGGCGCTAGCGCTAGCGGGGGGGCACGAAGCCCAAATAACCCCCCGCTGCAGCAGGATCCGCGCTGCATGTCAAAGCGGGATATGAATACAATTAACATTCAACACCTGGAAATCAAGAAGCTCAAGGACGAGGTTCTGAGGCTGCAAACTCAGTGCATCAACATGCACGCACAAATTGAGAAGCTACTTGAGAGCAGCAGGAAAAGAGGTTATGGTTTCTTTAGCAGCTGGAAGAAAATTGGACAGCTTAACAAGGGGATAATAATTACTACTAGTAGTAGTAAGTTGGGATCCGAAGTTGATCAGGCAGAAGGCGGCGGGGAGAATATTGCAATTGGCGGCTTCGGGAGACAAACTCCCATGCCCATGGATACCAAGGCTAGGCTTGTACGGGGTAGGACTTCCACCAAGTGGAGGAAATCTTTGTCTTAATTACATACCTCACCTACTTAGCTTACTACTATAAATCCCAACAATACTTTTTTTTTTTTTTTAAACATTTAACGCACCAAATCATATATTAGTTTCACCCAGTATTATTGTATGTATTGGTATTTCCAGTGTATACCTTGGCTTGTCTACGTGCTAGTCATTATTTTATACATTTAAAACACAACAACAAAATTAAATGCTTTTAATTTGTTTGTCGGGCGGGTGTTAAATTAGAGAATTATACACCTAGAGAATTTAACAGTACTACTGCAGGTTAATCTGTACTTTATGGAGAAGGAGAAGGGTGTGAATTAAATTGACTAGTGCATCCTTATTGTTCTTTTAGTCATTAATATGTCAGCCCCAAGGTTAGCGCCTTTCAGCTGCACCTAAAACTTCCTCTCCAAAAAAACGAACTTAAACATTACAAATTTAAGTGCATCGAGCTCATATGACATTAAAAATGCATATACTAAGGGCGACGGTGCCAAGTCGAAACCCCAAAGCAATCATTACCAAAAAAAAATATGGTTTAACTGGCAGAATTAAGTTAAAAATATATCATAAACTTCGAGTAATTTAAAGAACATAAAATTTTGGTAGAAATATAGGTCAATGAGATATGGAATAGGAAAACTTACAACGATGAGTTTGAATAGATTGGCCTCTTTCGGAGGAAGCGAAGCACCCATTGCTGAAGCTAGCAGGGAGGGAAGCTTTCGGGGGCAGCGAGAGAGAAGAGAGACTTGCGTACGGAGACTCAGAGAAGTGAGGTTGGGCTCAGAACCTCCACGAGGGTCCTGTTGTCATTTCCTAAGTTGAACTTTGGTCGTAAATGTTTCCTTTGAATTTTTTTTTTTTAAATATACAAATGGAAAAGAGCAATAATGCAATATAACTATAATAAGTCACTAGGTAAACAAGCTAAGATAGGCTGTGCGTCCAACAGGTGGGGATAGCCTAACCCTACATTCACCAATGTTTTTTGCCTTTTACAAATTTGGTTCAATCCTTTTACTATGAAAAAGTCATTTTCGAACAACGATTTTGACGACGTTTTCAATTCAACGTACATTAAAAAAAAAACTATAAAACATGTGTATATTGTATTTTGAATTTTTGTGTCTTATGTTATGACAGAAGATATACACACGGAAGTAAAGATATAGACGGACAACACAACTATAAAGTCCTAATACTCTCTTGATTTTCATGGCTTTCACAAATCTCTTTTCAATGTTAATTTCAAAAAAAAAAAAAAAAAAGAAAAAAAGAAAAAGAGGAGGAGATCCCCATCAAGTTCGCAGGAAACAAAGTAAATCACTACTACTCAAAAGGTAACGAAACCGGCATTCACCAAAGTGTCACAAAATTACGACATAAAGTACTCTGTATGGCATGTATAATGTAACCTTTCTCAACTTTGCACAAACAAGGACTGCAGAGGCGGAAAGAAAAGCTAATTAGTTACAGTATTTATGTTAATTCCAACAACAAAAATTAAGCCTGCTGGAAAAATATTTGTTATTTCTCTGTTTATGATGCCTCACACTTTCTCTACTATAGCCAAAATTGTTGCTCGGTACCATGCAGTTGCAGCCATTGCACCTGGGTCAGGGACTGATGCAAGAATATCAGCAGGAATGTATGTTGAACGACCAGCCTGCAACTCAAGGCATAAAATATTGTTTTGAAGCTAAAAGTTTCAAGTAAATAAATGCACTAGTCTATGGAACTTGGGGGGAGGGGAGGAAGTTTAATGAATGATGCAAATTTGCAAAATGGTTATAAGGATAAAAGGAAAAAGAAACATTTTACAGTCACCTGAGCTTGCATGTCCTTGGTTGACTCAGCTCCAGCCACTGCTGCATCAGCAAAAGCAATGAAAGCTTCAATGGAGTTATCCCCACCATTCAACCTCTATTCCAACAAATGGCATACATATATTAGGTTGCACAAAAGAGACAAAAAAAAAAAAAAAAAAAAAAGTAAGGCTGGGATACCATGGATGGGGTGGCATGATAAATTGAGAATTATGAATAACCTCTTTCAAAGTTGATGCAGCTAGAATAAGAGCATCTAACAACGTTCGATAACCTGCGCTAGCCCCCCCGTATTTACTTACAGCAGCAATGCCAGCTTCACGTGCAGCGAACCCTAATCCAATAGGACAGCTTAATAACTCAAGTCAACAGAAAACCTAGGAATTTGCTTAAATAGCAGTCTACTTACAGTGCACCGTGCAGCTTCTTGTCTGCCTCTTTGCCTTCAACTCTGCAAATGCTGCCTTGCATAATATGCTGTAACTGTCAAAAAATGATGCACTTATTCATATTCTATAGGAAAAACCATCATGTGAAAAAAAAAAAAAAAAACACATTTTCAAGTGGAGAATACATCCTACATGATACCACTTGTTCCTCCCATCACTCTTTTGACAGAAGATCCAATTTCATTAACAGTTTCTGCAGGGTCATTTAGTGGATAACTGGAAGGACAGAGCGATATTTGACGATAAGGCAAGCAACAAGCAAATGCTTACAAAGTACAAACTGCCAAAAAAAAGTTTTTCAAATCTATTCCAAATTGGGTGTTATAGACATACTACTGCACTCTACAATTCAGAAAGTTAATATAAAAAGCATATATCAATGCAATAAGGACATTGTTATATACAGAGCACTTTCTACAAAACAGATGTTAAAACTAATTCAAGTAATGAAATAAGTTACAAAATAACATGACCACTTATGGCTGCAAGCTGGACAAGCCTTAGGAGAAGAGAAACTTTGCATATACACATTAGAGTTGATGTGACAGCACAAATTCCCTCCATTAAAGAAGCTTGACAGAAAAAGTAAAATCCTTTCACCCACAAAATTTAATAAGAATCAAATTCGACACTTGTTGGAAAAAATTACCTTCAGTGAAGAAAAGAGGTGAAAACAGCTGGTTTTTATTGCTTTTGGTTGGGCTAGTTTAATTGGTGTCTGTGTGAGGGGTGGGGGGCTAAGACGAAAACTTACTACTTCTTCATGTCTTCAAGTATGGCCATTGCACCTCTATACATCTGCAGTTCCTCAACAATTAGCTTAGTACACAAAGCAATAAGATGTTAAGAATTTTGATGAAACAAAAAGAAAATGAAGTGGCATACATTTGATCCACAATCACCATCACCAACTTTACTGTCCAATTCATTCAAATAATCTCGAAGATTTACAACGGCACTTGCAGCTGCTTCAATAGCTGACTCAATGATATGACCATGAGGAGTCAGTTGTTGGGGCCGACTCAATGTCTATTGAAAGAAGAACAAGAAGTATCAATTCTCTTGAAGATATATATATTTAGCTAAGCTAACAGGCAGAGGCAGGAAATATCTTGAGCTATATCAAAGCCAAAGCATATACAATTTAATATTCTCTATACACACACCCATACACACATGAGTGCGTGCGTGCATATAGATTTTCTTATTGGTATAGTTTCATCCACTTGGTTGATAGTGAACAAAATGAATACTCCCTCTTTCCTAATTTATAAGTCCTATTGTGCCCAATTTATAAGTCCTATTGTGTTTTGCATGATTTTCAATGAAATAATAAGATGCCAATTTCTTTTCAATTTTTCACTTCTAAATATACATGAAGAGTAAAAGTAATACATTAAGCCGATAAGATTGGTAAAAATTCTAAAAGAAACAAACAGAAATATATGGGTACCTGGAATTGCTATAGTTCTCCTAGCATTATATTTAACATCCTCTGCAAGATGTATCCAGACAACATCCAATACCATCTCTAGCTTGGACATTGCATTTGAAATTAACAAATTTACAAATAGTTTCCTTAAAGAATATGCAGATGACCATTGTGATATGCCTCATTAATTGCATTCACATATTCTTTATCATCCTCAATAGTCCTCGTGCATAACATGCATGCATCTCTAAAAGAAGTATATTGCACTCCATCAACCAATTTGATAACTTCAAAGTTAGTCGGTCCCCAAACCAAGTTGAGTAGACACCTTAGGTAAAACAATTCACCACAATTTGGCGGCACATAGAAATTTCTGCCAATTGCTAAATTCCTTTGCCTAAAACGTCATTCTAGAATAAATTAGAATAAATTTTAAACAACAATTAACATTGAAATTATATTACACATTATTGAAAATTTCTTTGTATGTGACATTTTTAGTCTCACTCACAAATTGTCAATTATCCCCATAAATCAAAATTTTTAATTCCCTTGAATTACTTACTCTTGAAAGTGTTACGTATATTTAACCATTATTAAAGACAAGTTTTCTCAAAACTAAATCCACGTGCAATATAGAAAAAATGCTAAATATATTATAAAAATTATATGAATTTAATTCAAGAAAGTTTATACAATAATGCTAAATACAATATAAAAAATATGAATTTAATTCATATTATTTTTCAATTTATAAAAAAAAACTTAACCAATAAATAGAAATTATATATATATATATATGTGCGCGCGCGCGCATGCATAAATGCCATTTTATAATATTTAATTTAATAAACAAATATAACATTTAATATAACAAATTCTTGGCCCAAGCTTTATTTTGAATCCTCTATAGGTGTTGATATTGATATTTGTTTAATTTCTATCTGGTTTTTGTATATAGGAGCTAATTTTTATATATTCTTAATTCAGCAGGGCATTTAAGATACAACCTAAGATGCTTGATGAGAAATAGCTATAGCTATAGCAAAAATGAGATCAAATGCTAACTGGTAAGATACAAAATTAGTACTTAACTACTTATATGTATGAGAACACCTTTGTTTTATATGATCGACATCCTATTGCCCCATATAATTGTTTTTCTAGTTGTTCACTAATTCTAAATAATAATATTTGAATTATCATGTTTGATGTTGCCGATCGCGGGTGTTTGAATTGATGTTGGAATTTAGTTTGTTCACTAATTTTACACAGATAAGACATCTACTATACTAATAAGAGCCAAAGAGAGTTAGGCCTAAAATGGGTAGAAAAAATGGCGGTCAAATTATTAAATCAAATGAATGGTTCAGATGAATTATTTAATCAAATAGATGGTTAAGATAATTCAGATTAATATTACTAAACCCTAAACCCTTTTATGATTATCCGTTAAGTTTTCCGTTAAATATTCTCTTCTCCGTTAATATTCCGTTAACTTTTAACTCACCCATTAATTTCTATAGGAAAGGTCTTAGGTTCGAACCTCCTCTCAATCAAATTTAACATAATTAAGTTTCTCACTCTATTTTACTCTTATTAAATTAAATAAATTAGTAGCTACAACAAAAAATGATACATATGTATTTCTTCAATTTAGAATTATGTGTCTATAATACCTTTATTTGAAAAAGTTATTCATTATCAAAAAATTAAATTAAATAAGATCAGAGAAATAATTTTATTAGTTATATTGTCTTTATTTTCTCTCATGCAAAGATTCTTTACATTCAAATTTATCAATTGATATATTCATTACATTGTCCATTATCTTATTTTTACAATATTTTGTAATTAAATATCAAAGTTATAGTACAAAATAATGTTATATATTTATTTACCAAGTATTTTATTAATACTATGAAAAAATTTTTTAAAATAATTTGAAGCTAATTATATTAACTACTTGGGGATTGGTTGACAAAGAGGGTACTCAAATAATAACCCGACAAATTGAAGCGGAATCACTCTATTTTACTCTTATTGAATTAAATAACTTAGTAGTTACACCGAAAAATGATACATATGTATTTCTTTAACACCATGAAAAAAATAAAAAAGAATAGTTTGAAACCAATCATATTAACTACTTGGGGGATTTGTGGACAATGAAAGTACTCAAACAACCCATTACCCAGCAAATTGAAGCGAGAAACTACCTTTTAATATCTTTGGAATACATAATAGTTGAACTAAATCAACCCCAAGCGAGACTATCATTATTAATTATTTAATCTTTTTTTCTTAAACTAGGGATTTCTTTATCCACAATAACTCATTCAACAATAATGGTTGAGTTTATTACCGAAATGGTCTCTCGACTGTTGCGAAATTACCAATTTGGTCCTCGACAATTTTTCGTGCCCAATTTAGTCCCTCGACTTTGAAATTTTTAACCAATTTAGTCCTCCGTTTATTTTACTGTTAAATCGGGACCAAATTGGTAATTTTGCTATAGTCAATGGATCAAATTGGTAATTTTTCAATAGTCAAGAGTCCATTTCAGTGAAAAATTAGTTACCAATTTGGTCCTTGACTATTGAAAAATTACCAATTTAGTCCCTTGACTATAGCAAAATTACCAATTTGATCCCGATTTAACGGATGTTTAACTGTAAAATAAACGGAGGACCAAATTGGTTAAAAATTTCAAAGTCGAGGACCAAATTGGTAATTTTGCAATAATCGAGGGACCATTTCGGTAATAAACTCATAATGGTTGAACCAAATGAACCCCAAGTAGAACACCTAAGGGAAAGTCCATAGCTCCTATATCATAATCTCATTGCATGACGTTGTCATCTATGCTACCAACAATAACCGAATTGCAAATAACACACTACCAACAAAAAGGAAGAGAACAAATAATAAAGATGAAGACAATGACAATGTTACTCAAAAGAGAATTAAGAACACTTAGAAAAATTTAAATTAAAAGTAGTATTTATTTAGACTATCATTTTTAGACCAAATATTTAGACTATCAATTTTACAAGGTTGCAAACATTTATTTTAGTAATAATTATAATGAATTTTCTATATTATCTTGGATTCATATATATACTTTGAGATAAATATTTAAATAAAAAAATTCGACATTCAATTACCATATATAAACTTCTCCTATATAATCTTGCATTGATATACTTTCAAATATTTATTTAAATATAAACATTGGGCATTAACCCATTCGCGCAATGCGCGTATAAAACTAGTACATTAATAAGACTTATACATTACTGAAATGTGTTCTTCTACTTTGTTCACTAATTCTAAATAACAATAATAATAATAATATTATTATAAAATATCTAAACGCACAACTTATCTATACTATATATAAAAGCATTATCCTCCTCTAGAATTTTTTCGCCTAAATGTAGGGGTATTTTAGTAATATGGTAATTATAATAAGGGATAAGGGTCAAATAGACCCTCAAACTATATCTCATTGTGCAATTAGACCCTTCAACTACAAAAACCTCCAATTAGACCCTTCAACTTGTTATTTTAAGCAAATAAACCCTTGAACTTAATTATGACCTGTGATAGCAGGTTAAATAAAGCTCCGGCCACAAAATAAAAAACCGGCGCCGGTGAGGTCGCCGGCGCCGGTCGCGTCCGGCCGGAGGGGGCTGGTTGCCTCCTTCGGCCGTGGTTTCGGTCGCCATCTCCAGGAGACGGCGACCGATTTGGTCGCCATCTCCACTGGAGACGGCAACCGATTTGGTCGCCATCTCCACTGGAGACGGCAACCAACTGGTTGCCGTCTCCGGGAGAAGCGACCAAATCGGTCGCCATCTCCAGGAGACGGCAACCAGTTGGTCGCCGTCTCCTGGAGATGGCAACCAACTGGTCGCCGTCTACGGGAGAAGCGACCAAACCGGTCGCGATCTCCAGGAGACGGCAACCAGTTGGTCGCCGTCTCCTGGAGATGGCGACCGATTTGGTCGCCATTTCCACGGCCGGAGGAGGCAACCAGCCTCTTCCGGCCAGACGCGACCGGCGCCGGCGACCTTACCGGCGCCTTTTGTTGATTGTGTGGCCGGAGCTTTATTTAACCTACTATCACAGGTTATAATTAAGTTCAAGGGTTTATTTGCCTTAAAATAACAAGTTGAAGGGTCTAATTGGAGGTTTTTGTAGTTGAAGGGTCTAATTGCACATTGAGGTATAGTTTGAGGGCCTATTTGACCCTTATCCCTTATAATAATAATAATAATATTAAATATTAATAATATTAATTATTATTATAGAATAATATTAATGATAGAATAATATTAATTATAATTGGTTATAATAGGTTATTAGTAATTATGGTAATTATTATGATAGCATAATATTAATGAGATAAGAATGTGGTTTTGATTGTTACAATTTTTTGTAATATTTATCTAAATGTACTCATATTCTGGTTGAGATACAAAAATGATGAATGTTAATCATATTTATTATATTATACTAGTTTTTTCTACGCGCTTTGCGCGAAGACTTGTGCCCAATATTCAAACCAAATTAGTAAATCATTTTGAAATAAATATAATGCGTTTTTTTTGAGTTGTCGAAGTTTAATAGATATTCGAGTATAATTTTTGTTGTGTATGTATTTGAAATTAACACAAGAAATTCAAATTCATTGAGATGGATATATTCCACTATAATTTTAAGGGTACTCAACATTGTATTACAACTTTTTTGTCTTTGAAAATGAATAAAATTTGTTTAAATGTAGTCTTCTTCTAATTAGAGATATATACCTTATAAATTCATATTCTATGGATATAAATAATACTTGATTTCAAATATCTCAATTCAACAACTTTCACAGATTGATATCTAAAAATCATGTTTCAATTCAATTGCAAATACATTATGTTGTTGCTCATTTATAATATTAATATTTTTTTTCAAATAATAGTGTACATATATATATATATATATATATATATATATATATATATATATATATATATATATATATATATATATTATTTATTTATAATTGTAGAATTCATATTAATATTATTGAAGTAAGAATTATATAAATGATAAATTACTAAATATAACTATGGTAATATTTAATTAAAATCTAAATGAATTCAAACTTACCATTGAGGAATGTAAGAAAAAATATTGTGTGTGCATGTGCATGATAATTATAATGTGAAAAGATAACAGAAGTTATAACGGTAGGGACACTTTTGTCCAAAAAATTATGTAGTACAACATTTATAGCATAAGGTACAACAAAAATTAACGGAAAAAACGGACATAAACCAGGGGTATACCTGGATTGAAACTTATTATGTTTTTAGATATGCTAATAATATCTAATAATTGTAATTGGCAAGTCCCATGTAAAATTAAATCAAATATTTATTATATTTTATTTTCAAATCATTTCCAACCAATTCTCAAATGGTAATAACCTACTAACACGGATTGTTTGCTTACATAATATTATTTTATTAAATTAATTTGTTCATTAAATCGTAACAAATACTAGCATATTAATGTCACTTATACACGGTAATGTACGTGCAATAAAATTGATAATATTTATATATACAAGAAAATTGTCTTAAAAAAAATATATACACGAAGATCACGTCCATAAAGTCATCATTTATTAGTAGAAAATTAAATCAAGAATATGATATATTATTGGAATTGAAAATTAAATCAAGAATATAACATATTATTGGAATTGAAAATTACAAAATAATATCTATTAATTATAAATTAATTTGTTCATTAAATCGTAACAAATATTTTCAATCATATTATATTATATATATGCTATCAAAAAATACACGAATTACGAATTATGGCTGATATACAAAAATTACGAATGTCAATCATATATTATATATATGCTAATATATTACGAATATGTCAATAATAATAATAATAATAATAATAAGAATAATAATAATAATGATAATGATAATGATAATGATAATGATAATGATAATGATAATCATAGTAATAATCATAATAATAATAATGATAATGATAATAATAATGATAATAATAATAATAATAATAATAATAATAATAATAATAATAATAATACATTGTAACAGAGTCGAGTAGGATCAAACTTGGGTTTGCCTATCCTCTCTCTAAGGTTTTTCCAAGAATGGTGGTTGTCGTCTCTAAGTTTCCCACATGTATGCATATGTTTATTAGCACGTCTTCCGTGTGCAGAAACATGTATGCATATGCTTAAAGATGGGTCCTTTTTTTTTTTTGTTTTTAAATCATTTTTTATGTGATTTATTTTTGTATATACGTGATGATCTAGCATTGAATCAGTTACTCGAACTTTGATGAAATGGTGGAGAAATGGCTTAGCATTCAAGTTATTGTTTTTACTATTCAAAGAAAAACAAAAACAAACCAACAAAAAACAAAAAATATAAACATATGCATCGATTGAATTGGAGTTTGAGGAATTACCGGAATTAGAAATGGCGAAACGAGAACTTTTGTATCATTTTCTCCTGAAAATTGAAGTACACGCCCAAACACTTCAGCCCAAACAATTAAAAAAAATATTTAGCAAACAATATAAAAGGAAAATAAAAAATGATTCATAATTCAATGATTAATATTAATAATGTTAGCAGTAAAAATGAAAAATGAAAAAGGAAACAAAATCAACTTACGAGGAAAAATAGAAAACAGAACGAAATTAACTTACCAGGAAATGGACTAATAATAATAAGGTTACTAATAAAAAGGAAAATCCTAACAAAATTTCCATTTCGTGCTTTCCCGTCCAACCACTTCTGTCCAAACAATAGAAAATGAAAATTTATTGAGGAAATAATAGAAAAAGAAATTAAAAAATGGTCCATAATTTAATGATTAATACTAATAATATTAACAATAAAAAAGAAAAAATGAAAAAGAAAACATAATTTAATAGTCACACATAGAATAATTATAGAATAAAATCTCTATTCTATTTAGTCATACCTTATATAGCCTAAACTACTACACATCATTCCTGTCATTTCCTTTAATAATAACAATAATAATAATAATAATAATAATAATAATAATAATAATAATAATAATTTGGTTACCTTAATTACTTCACTTTCTATATTTTTGTAATATCGTATCAACCATTTGGACATATAATTAAAAATATTGAATCTGATCTATACTATATGTAAAAATAAAATCCTCCTACTTTATTTTCCCGCCCAAACTTTTGTAGTCAATTAATTAAATATTTTATTAGTCAAATAATTAATAAAGCTTATTTAGTAAGAAAATGTAAAATCGAAATAAACTAATATCTATTAATTGGTAATATATTGTTTTTATATTCACATATCAATACTATTAATAAAAGTAAAACCATCCCCTTCAACTTCCCCACACAAACTAATATTACTAATTAATTGGTAAAAAATTAATAAAATTTAATTGGTAACAAAATTTTATTTACCAAATTCTGAGAATAATTAAACCATTATAATTGTGAGAATAATGGAAACAAATTCTGCAATAATAAATATATAAGAAAATTCCTTGAAAATTATGAGTAATTTTATAAGAAAAAATAATTTACTAATTATTATTTACACAAATAATAATATTTCGAATACTTATCTATACTTCTATATCTATACTACTATTAATAAAAATAAAATCATCCTTTGTAAAATTTCCGCACAAACAATAGTAAAGATAAAATGGAAAAGAAAACTGATTTTACTAATTGATTGAAAATATAAAAAGATCCTAATAGAAAAAGAAACGGAAATTAGGCAAATTGGAAAAGTAAAAGGATATTACTAATTAAATGAAAATTGATTGAAAATTATTTAAAAACTTTAAAAAAAATAATTACACTTTCCTTTTGAAAACTTTAAGTTATTTAAACTTTAAAAAATTAGTTAAACATGAGTTGTTATATTTTTTATAATAATTACAATTAATTCGTTCAAATATGGAGGAGGAAGAAAAACTAAAAGCGATACGATGAAAATGAATATACTTATGTCACGTTTGGTTCGCGGAATAGGCTTGGAATGGAATAGCATCCCCAGTAATAGGCCTATTCCGCTGTTTGGTAAAACTTTCTATTCCCAGGAACATTTAACCTATTCTCCTTGCAAGGGGAATGGAGATTCCTAGGCCCCCTNGCTGATATACAAAAATTACGAATGTCAATCATATATTATATATATGCTAATATATTACGAATATGTCAATAATAATAATAATAATAATAATAAGAATAATAATAATAATGATAATGATAATGATAATGATAATGATAATGATAATGATAATCATAGTAATAATCATAATAATAATAATGATAATGATAATAATAATGATAATAATAATAATAATAATAATAATAATAATAATAATAATAATAATACATTGTAACAGAGTCGAGTAGGATCAAACTTGGGTTTGCCTATCCTCTCTCTAAGGTTTTTCCAAGAATGGTGGTTGTCGTCTCTAAGTTTCCCACATGTATGCATATGTTTATTAGCACGTCTTCCGTGTGCAGAAACATGTATGCATATGCTTAAAGATGGGTCCTTTTTTTTTTTTGTTTTTAAATCATTTTTTATGTGATTTATTTTTGTATATACGTGATGATCTAGCATTGAATCAGTTACTCGAACTTTGATGAAATGGTGGAGAAATGGCTTAGCATTCAAGTTATTGTTTTTACTATTCAAAGAAAAACAAAAACAAACCAACAAAAAACAAAAAATATAAACATATGCATCGATTGAATTGGAGTTTGAGGAATTACCGGAATTAGAAATGGCGAAACGAGAACTTTTGTATCATTTTCTCCTGAAAATTGAAGTACACGCCCAAACACTTCAGCCCAAACAATTAAAAAAAATATTTAGCAAACAATATAAAAGGAAAATAAAAAATGATTCATAATTCAATGATTAATATTAATAATGTTAGCAGTAAAAATGAAAAATGAAAAAGGAAACAAAATCAACTTACGAGGAAAAATAGAAAACAGAACGAAATTAACTTACCAGGAAATGGACTAATAATAATAAGGTTACTAATAAAAAGGAAAATCCTAACAAAATTTCCATTTCGTGCTTTCCCGTCCAACCACTTCTGTCCAAACAATAGAAAATGAAAATTTATTGAGGAAATAATAGAAAAAGAAATTAAAAAATGGTCCATAATTTAATGATTAATACTAATAATATTAACAATAAAAAAGAAAAAATGAAAAAGAAAACATAATTTAATAGTCACACATAGAATAATTATAGAATAAAATCTCTATTCTATTTAGTCATACCTTATATAGCCTAAACTACTACACATCATTCCTGTCATTTCCTTTAATAATAACAATAATAATAATAATAATAATAATAATAATAATAATAATAATAATAATTTGGTTACCTTAATTACTTCACTTTCTATATTTTTGTAATATCGTATCAACCATTTGGACATATAATTAAAAATATTGAATCTGATCTATACTATATGTAAAAATAAAATCCTCCTACTTTATTTTCCCGCCCAAACTTTTGTAGTCAATTAATTAAATATTTTATTAGTCAAATAATTAATAAAGCTTATTTAGTAAGAAAATGTAAAATCGAAATAAACTAATATCTATTAATTGGTAATATATTGTTTTTATATTCACATATCAATACTATTAATAAAAGTAAAACCATCCCCTTCAACTTCCCCACACAAACTAATATTACTAATTAATTGGTAAAAAATTAATAAAATTTAATTGGTAACAAAATTTTATTTACCAAATTCTGAGAATAATTAAACCATTATAATTGTGAGAATAATGGAAACAAATTCTGCAATAATAAATATATAAGAAAATTCCTTGAAAATTATGAGTAATTTTATAAGAAAAAATAATTTACTAATTATTATTTACACAAATAATAATATTTCGAATACTTATCTATACTTCTATATCTATACTACTATTAATAAAAATAAAATCATCCTTTGTAAAATTTCCGCACAAACAATAGTAAAGATAAAATGGAAAAGAAAACTGATTTTACTAATTGATTGAAAATATAAAAAGATCCTAATAGAAAAAGAAACGGAAATTAGGCAAATTGGAAAAGTAAAAGGATATTACTAATTAAATGAAAATTGATTGAAAATTATTTAAAAACTTTAAAAAAAATAATTACACTTTCCTTTTGAAAACTTTAAGTTATTTAAACTTTAAAAAATTAGTTAAACATGAGTTGTTATATTTTTTATAATAATTACAATTAATTCGTTCAAATATGGAGGAGGAAGAAAAACTAAAAGCGATACGATGAAAATGAATATACTTATGTCACGTTTGGTTCGCGGAATAGGCTTGGAATGGAATAGCATCCCCAGTAATAGGCCTATTCCGCTGTTTGGTAAAACTTTCTATTCCCAGGAACATTTAACCTATTCTCCTTGCAAGGGGAATGGAGATTCCTAGGCCCCCTAGGTATTAGGCTATTCCTGAGTCCTGAATAGCCTAATGTTGTTATTTCCAATTTTACCCTTGGCGCGAAAGATCTTGATGTCTTCAATAACTGATCGGTTCTTTGAAATGATAATTGATAGTGTGGATACTGATTCTCTTATCACCTGCTCTTCTTTGGATGTTGATATAGCCCTTAGTAATTGATCTAGAATGATGTCCTTCAGTAGAGAGTACTTCATTCCTGCTTTATCATTCAGAGTTTCATATATTTTTGTAAGGTCAGCTGCATGATCTTCCTGACAATTTCTTAGTTCCTCC
The DNA here is from genome assembly GCF_003576645.1 of Ipomoea triloba. NCBI lineage: Eukaryota > Viridiplantae > Streptophyta > Magnoliopsida > Solanales > Convolvulaceae > Ipomoea > Ipomoea triloba. Next base: position 45,151 of record NC_044923.1, on the reverse strand, counting down.
ATAAAACATAACTTTGAAATTATTTTCTCAAGTATTCCAACTTGCTCCATATTCGTATGTCCTTCCTTTGTGATCTTGTGGTGACTTTCTCCTTTCTTCCTCCCTGAAGAACTCCGCTGGCACTTTACCTGGTAGAAATGAGAATCACGCATAGACATAGACCCCCCTGTATAGCCATAAAATTCATGATCGTCTATTTGTAGCTCCCCTTGCCTTGCTGCTTCTTTTTTTTTGCCAAAAACATGTGCTTTCGTGCTTCTGATTCCTAATGCTGATAGCTTCTTGCTGGGAAATGAGCTGGAGAATCTTTTGGAATAGAAATCACTGGTTTTATTTTCTGCTCTCTCTCCATATGTCCAATGTCTATAAGCTTGAGACTTAGAGACTATGCTAGGCATGGATAAGGAGCAAACAGCTGTGTTTTCCTGATTCAGAAATAAAAAATGATATTATGAAAATTCTAATCTTCAAAAGGATGAGGGAAACTTTTTATGAACAAGCCATTTGTAAGCATGCTCTTTCTTTTTTTTTTTTTTTTGGGCTTCAACCAATTACCTTTGAAAAACATTCTTCAGTGTCACTGCTGTCGCTTAAATCTGGTGAAATTGGTGAGTCTGACTGGGATTCCATTAAGATATCTTTGAGACATCTGATACTTGATGTTGTAATAGTTTCTTCAGAATAATGTGTTCTGGATTGTTTAATAGCTTGTACGTGATTTTGGAATAAGTTGTTCAAGGCCTCTGCCTTGTCAACCATTTCCTCTGGTGGATCAAGTGGATGCACCTTCTCAAACTGCACTGATTCTCTGTTAATTTCAAAATAATTCAAATTGAATATATATTATGTAGGGAAACTAGAAGATCGACTGACCCCATATTCTCAATATTAAGAAGAAGTGTAACTTGACTGAGAAACTACAATCTAAAAGTCAAACATTAACATATATGTTTAAACAAATATAGCAGAGCATTGCTTGTGCTTTCTTCTATATTGTAGATAGCAGGCCTTACTTTGTAACCTTTACATGAAATGACGTTACATTTCAATGCACTCTATAATGCAATGAGGAAATAGTTTGTCATCACACATCAGAATTATTCATATATAGTTAGTTTTAATGCGCTATATATATTTCAATTGGTGCACAACAGTGTAGTGTTCATTTATGTATGCTGAAGACTTGTTCCATTTTTAGTGCAGTTTTCATTCATTTGTTGCCAAAGTTTTACAAATTTGTGCCTAATTCTAGACAGACTTGCTAATCATGTTGACAAGTGGTGAATTGAATGAAGATAATGGAGAGAATGTAGGATAGAAGTTTAAACAATAGCAATAGCAGCATTCCATTGGGATAAAATGTGGAACATACATCTAAACTGAATGGAATTCTGCAGTGAATTTGTTTACTTTATTTCCCTTTCTAGTTTCTCCAAATTAAACTGCATTCTATGTGGCCTTTTACTTTTCCTACCTACCTAGTTTACAGCTGTTGGAAGAGGAAGAACTTACAGGGCAGTAGTTGCTGATTCATCAGGAGGCAAGGTTGTTTCTGTGGCAGTGGCCTGTCTTGGCTTTTGAGGAGTCTCTCTGAAATCCATTATTTGATAGTACATTAACCAGGACTTGTATCTCTTTGCCATGTTTGCGATTGCCGCCACATCATCATCATGTAACTGATCTTTGTGTTGGGCAGGTGTGATGGAGAGACGACACAGGGTTTTGCAAAGTTGGGGAGCCAATTCCTTATGGATTAGGGTTGGGGAGAGAGTGAGAGCCTGAAGAAAATGGATTGCTACCTGCCACTCATCCTCCTGGAGCTTCCACAGTAGGGAGAGATAAAAGTATGAGCAGACAAGCAGTTGATGGTTTGGGATTCCTGCTGTGACTCCATGCTCATCTAGGGCGGCAGGGATTTGGAGCATCTTCTCAGAAGCATGAAGCCTGGAAATTTTTTCTTCTGGCCATTTAGCTTTATGGCTGCTTCAATAGTGTGTAAACCCCAGTAGAGATTGGAGAGGACTGAATGCTCCTCCTCATCTCCTTCTCCTCCATCGGGGGGGGATTTGAAGCTTGGAAGTGCATCTGGACTTGAAAACTTTACATGCCTTGTTGTCTGTGAGTAATGCATGCATATGGTGATTGATCAAAGTGACAAATAGGCGCACAGATTTTAGGTCTAATTTCTCATTATCATTCAAGAAACCCCCCCAAGGGGGAGGAGAAGAAGCGGAAGCCATTGAATTGAAGATCAGATGCCAAGGGAAGGTGAGGAATAGTACGTAGTTTAATTTGTGGCAGAGAAGAAGAAGAAGATACAGAAAATATAATATAATATAATATAATGGTGTAGTAGGTAGGTTGTGCTCGCTCGCTCGCTCGTGAGTGTAACGTTTGACGAGCCAACGTCTACTCTGAGGGCCCCTCAGGCCAAGCCTTAACCTCTACTGTACTCCATTTTGCTACAGACAAAAATATATATGGCCACCGGTTCCTCCAAAATAGGGAAATTATGATCCACAACAATACACCCGTCATATCATAGCCAGGTCAGGTCTCACACCCGGCCATGTCTCTTATCTTTCTAGCTTACCGCATGCAGCTTAAAGCTATATATGCATTTCTTTTGTGTCTGACTGGATGGGATAGATATGATAATAATGTTTTGGCAACACCATATATACATACAGTGCAGTGTCGCTGGCACTGGCATGCAATTAGACATTGCCAAGTAAAAAGTTGAATCTAGTCTGGTTAATAAGCATTACTGTCTTTGACAAAAAAAAAAAAAGAAAAAAAAGAAAAAAAGAAGCTAAGATAGCGATATGGATATGATGGTGGCCTGGAGGGCTGGAGGTAATTAAGCTAGATGTACTGTTTGCCCCTATTGCCATGCTTTCAAATAAGTACTAGTACTTAATTTAATTGCATGCCTGTTTAATTTGTCACATTATATTGGTGATTGGCTGATTGATATATTTACTTTCTAATAATGTCACTCACACTCGTCTTTGAGTAGGCAAATTATATTGTGCACCATGGTGCACAAAGCAATGTGCACCATGTACCTAAACGACGTCGTTTTGAGCATTGTAAACTAATCATCCATTTTTTTTTTGAAAATCACGTTTCCCGTTTCGGCCGGTCTGTATTTATGTTAATATTCTGTGTATTCCAAGCAATCATTTTGTGTATTCCAGGCAACCGTTCTGTGTATTATAGGCAACCGTTATGTGTATTCATGTTAGTAACACATGTTGTGATGTGTTTGTGCATTCGAATGTTTAGGAGGATGAGTTCTGTGTATTTTGTGTAAATATTCTGTGTATTCATGTTATTAACACAAGTTGTGATGTGTTTGTGCATTCGAATGTTAGGAGGATGAGTTCTCTGTGTATTTTGTGTCAATATTCTGTGTATTCTCGTCAAACATTATGTGTATTCTAGGCAAACGTTCTGTGTATTCTATATAATGATTATGTGTATTATAGATAATGAATTCCCTGGAGTCATTCGCGTCCGTGTTCGCATCCACTAACATCTGTGTATTTTGTGTCAATATTCTGTGTATTCTGGGCAAACATTCTGTGTATTCTAGGTAAACGTTCTGTGTATTATAGATAATGATTATGTGTATTATAGATAATGAATTCCCTGAGTCATTCGTGTCCGCGTCCACTAACACTAAAACGACGTCGTTTTACGTACGTGGTGCACATTGCTATGTGCACCGTGGTGTAGGGTATAACGATTGCTTTGGGTATAGCTTGGCCTTGGCGTGCACTGTCCTAGCATACAATATAATAATGTGTGTTTAAATGATTATAGTTTCCTTAACAAATATTTTCATTCCCGGCCCACTCATCAAAACATGCACCAACATTTTTTTATTGCATTCAATAACACATGATTAAATATTGATAACCGTCTTATTACCCTCTCATAGAATTAAAATGGCTCATTATAGACACTTAGTACTCCCAATTAAAAGGCTATTAAAACATTAATTAATAATTTGACTAATTTATAATTTTAAATGTAAAGTCGGTGCTGCCACAGGGATTTCGCCTTTTTTTAATTGCACCCAAGAAATGAAATCTAAAAAGTTTAACCTGAAATGTCGGAATCTTAACCTTGATGTGGGTTTTGTGCATTCCTTCTCTACCACACGGCACACGCAATAGTAAATAAATAAACATGCATGCATTGGCTATAGCGTGACTAGAATTTCTGTGCCATCACTTTTCTTTTGAGTCAATCTGCCTCCCGTGAACCTAGCCAGTCCCCATCTCATTTCATGTCAGAAATTTGGAATGATTGAAGAAACAAAAATGAAGCATCATATGTGTGTCATCTACTCTACTGTAGCTATCTACGATAATATATACATGATAAAAAAAGTACAAGTATTGTTAAAATAATACACAACCTACAAACTAAATTAAGCTATATATATATATATCCCGGCCTGGCCTCTCTCTAATCATATCTCCACTCACATGATGACTTAATTATATCGGATATTGTAAAAAATCTACTCGTGATGGTAGATACATTTGGGAGGCTGAGTGTGAAATACTAAAATAGTATATGCATGTGGCAGCCATGCATGATACTCTATCCATTATCACATATATATATTTACGCGCGCCCAAATGTTTTTAGGTAAAAATAGAGTTTAATCTCATACATTGATTTAGTCAAGAGCAAGGGTCAAAAATGACAGTTTACACCTAAGCCGGACCTTATATATATACGAAACAGATCAAATGAGAACGCACACTCTAAAGAGAAATATGAACATATCGAAGACGTACGTTCATCTGAATATATCTAACGGATTAGAAACTTTTTTTTTTTTTTAATGAGGTGATATTTTTTATAAATAATTGAACTTTGAATGTAAGTGGTAAATTATGTTAAAAATGCAAGTAACAGTTTCATATAGTGCACCTAAGTACAAGTAAAATGTATTAAAAGTGCAATAAGTAATGTATACCAAACAACAATATTAAGGGTATCTAACGTTATCATTAGTTGCACTAAACGTTATCATTAAGTGCACTAATATAGGAGACGTTATCGTTAAGTGCACCAATGTGAAAAGATAAATTACTTGCACTATTAAGTGTAAATGATAGACACTTTTATGTGATTTTACTTGCAAAATGTACTTGCATACTTACATCTGTTACTTACACTTTTAACAGAAGTTGCTTGCACTCAAATTAAAGTTTTAATTATTTATAGAGTACAAAAATGTCATCGCTTTTTTTTTTTTTTTAATTTTAAATTACATATGATTCGTTGATTTTAAACGGGAGGTGGTGGGTTCGAGCCTCGGTGGAGGCAATACTGACTCTTGTGCTTCAATAGGTTGAGAAAGTAGTTATGAACATATACTGCATTGTAATAGAGTTAGTAGTATTCAAAAAAAAAACTTATCTTCTTGTAAAACGCAACTGTAATAAACTAATACAAAAAGAAACAATATAATTAAAGAATAGAACTTAGCATTACTAACACATCATCGCAACCAAAAACAAAAATAATAAAGTATCACATGGCTGCATGTTAAAATCATGGTTATTTGTATGTCAAGTGTTAAATATATATATAGTGTCGTATATGAGGTTTGGGGGGGGGGGGGCAGTAGAAATGCTAATTATGATTTATTAGTCTCGGGGCTCGGGTCTCGGGTCTCAGGTCTCGGGTCTCAGGTCTAGGGTTTAGGATCTAGGGTCTCGGGTCTCGGGTCTAGGGTCTAGGTTCAAGGGTCCCGGGTCTCGGGGTTCGGGCCTCGGGTCTTGGGAAACGGGGCTCGATGTCGGGGTTCAGGGTTCAGGGTTCAGGGTTCATGGTTTAGGGTTCAGGCCTTCAGGGTTTAGGGTCACGGGTCTCGGGGTCTCGGGGTTCGGGGTCTCGGGTCTCAAGTCTCGGGATTCGGGCTTCGGGTCTCGGTCTAGGGTTTAGGGTCTCAAGTCTCGATGCTCAGGGCTCGGGGCTCAGGCTTGGGGTTCAGGGTTCAGGGTCTCGGGTCTCGGGGTTTAGGGGTTCGGGTTCGGGATTCAGGGTTCATGTCTCAGGTCTCGGGGTTCGGGGTTTGGGTCTCGGGGTCTTAGGGTTCAGGGTTCGGGGTTCGGGGTCTAGGGTCTAGGTTCTAGGGTCCCGGGTCTTGGGTCTCGGGTAACGGGTCTCGAGTCTAGGGTCTCAGGTCTCGGGGCTCGGGGTTCGGCTCTCGGATCTCGGGCTTTGGGCTTCGAGTGTCGAGTCAAGGCTCGGGGCCAGCTCTAGGATGTAGGTTCTAAGGTCCTGAGCCCCGATACCCGATACCCTAGACCCCGAACCCCCGAACCCCGAAACCCCGAGACCCGAGACCCTGAACCTCGAACCCTAAACCCAAACCCAAACCCCGAGACCCGAGAACCTAGACCCTGGACCCGAGACTCGGAACCCTGAACCCTAAGACTTGAGACCCGAAACCTTAGACCCTACACACTAGACCCGAGACACGAGACCTTAGACCCTAGACCCTATACTCTAGACCCTACACCTGAGACCAGAAACCTGAGCCCCGAGCCCCGAGACCCGAGAGCCGAGACTCGAGACCCGAGACCCGGGACCCAAGAACCTAGGCCCTAGACCTCAAACCCCGAACCCCGAAACCCCGAGACCCTAAACCCTGAACCCTGAACCCGAACCCCGAGACCCGAGACCCTAGACTCTAGACCCTAGACCCGAGACTCGAGACCCGAGACCCGAGCACCAGGATCCCGAGACCCGAGATCCGAGCCCCGAGCCCTGAAATCCGAAACCCTTAACTCGAGACCTGAGACCCGAGACCCGAGACTTGGGACCCTAGAACCTAGATCCTAGACCCGAGACCCGAGACTCGAGACCTTAGACTCGAGACCCGAACCCCAAGACCCTAAACCCTAGACCCTATACCCGAGACCCCGAACCCTGAGCCCCGAAACCCCGAGCCTTGAAACCCTGACACCTTGAACCCTGAACCCTAAACCCGAACCTATAGACCCCGAGACCCGATACCCGAAACCCGAGACCCGAGACCCTAGACCTTAGACCCGATGGTTTCTCGGGGGCTTTCTATAAGGCTTGCTGGGAGATAGTGAAAGGGGACGTGGTTGACATTAGGGTTTAGGGTTTAGGGTTTAGGGAGGGTTCGGGGTTCGGGGTTTAGGGTTTGGGGTTTAGGGTTTAGGGTTTAGGGTGGTTTTAGGGTCTAGGGTCTAGGGTCTAGGGTCTAGGGTCTAGGGTCTAGGGTTTGGGGTCTTGGGTCTTGGGTCTTGGGTCTTGGGTCTGGGGTCTGGGGTCTGGGGTATGGGGTCTGGGGTTTGGGTTAGGGTTTGGGTTTAGGGTTTTGGGTTTAGGGTTTAGGGTTTAGGGTTAGGGTTT
>NC_044923.1:20538-21048 GCF_003576645.1 Ipomoea triloba | reverse complement strand
TCCTGTACTATTCAAGCTTCCTTCCAGTGAATTGCTTCTGTTCTATAAGATTGGGACAAATGTTCAAAGGTAAATGTAATATTTTAGCTGAATGCTTCAGCAAATTGTGGCTTAAACAGTTGGGTATGGTATCACGTGTTCAAGAATCAAGATTTTAAATCGAAACAGTATCCATCCAATATTCAAGTGTCTGATTGCAAATGTATGAGCTAGAGTTAGATATGTTTGATGAACACAGTTGGAGCGGATGCATGAAGCGATCTTATGATGGCGGTATGACATGGAAAGAGAGAGAACAGCTTCCCCCTGGTATACTAGGACCAATAAAGAACAAGGTATGAGCGGTTCAAACATTTTATTCCTGTGTTTAATGTTTTATGGTTACAATAAGTTGCAATTGCTTCTTATTCCAGCCTCTGTTACTGGAAAGTGGAACCTTGCTTTGTGGATCTTCTGTTGAGAGTTGGAATTCATGGGGAGCATGGATGGAGGTATACTGCAGCGATTGAT
>NC_044923.1:0-19538 GCF_003576645.1 Ipomoea triloba | reverse complement strand
TTTTTTTAATTTATTTTATCAAAAGATGAGGGTAATACCAGGCTACAACTAAGAAAAATTACAAAGCAACATCGCCCCCACACGCCGGGGGTCTCCGAAGGATCTTTACGCCAATTCGATCATCGTGTAACATAGAAACAATCTCAGTTGGCGCACTGTTCAGCTCAATAAGGTTCGTCGGGCTCCTTAGCGCCATCTTAGCAAGGGCATCGGCAACCTTATTTTGTTCACGGAAAACATGTTTGACTTCTAGACACTGAAAACGGACCATATCTGCGCGACAACGCTCGACAATGTTCTGAAAGTATCCTTTCGATTGCTCATTATTCTGCAGCAGATCAACTATAGTTCGGGAATCACTTTCGAGAATAATGCTGTGAAACTCCAACCGGATTGCTTGTCGCAAACCATGCCAAACTGCCCAAGCTTCGGCCTCATCTATGGAGCAAACTCCAATATTGACGACAAAACCTCCCCTCCACTGTCCATCATGATCCCGGATGAGTCCACCACAACGTGCCTTGCCGTCCTTGGAGCGGCTACCATCTACATTAATTTTGACACACCCTATTTGCGGTTTGCTCCAGGAAACGAGAGTCTCATTTCCATTCCTTTCAACCAGTCCCGGACCCCTAGCCTTAGAAAAAGCAGCTCTAATCTCAGCCTCCTGTTCCGCAATCCACCGCAATTTATGATCATTCGGCGAGCGGAGACCATTAAAGACGTGGTCATTGCGCCATTTCCAGAGCCACCATAAACGAATTGCGAATTTCTCGGGCCAGCCATTCTCAAATCCCATTCGTTTGGTCCCCTGCAGATTGACAGTAAGCCAGTCGTCCCAGCATAAGTGTCGAAGATGAGCAGCCATCTTCGAACTATACGCGCTTCTCCAGATAGAAACAACTTCATCACAAACAGGTTTGGTTTATTAAAATTCAGTTTAATCCAAATGTATTGTTTTTACAGAGAAAATTAGTTTAACAGGTTTGCAGGGAGAAATTTAGACAACCTCAGATATGGGAAGATGTGCCTAATCTTAGTGGGTAGGTCTAGTAGTTGCTTATCATTCCATCAATGGTTTCAAAAAGTTGATGTTAATGGCATGACTCAATACATAGGAGCTGATCTAGCCACTTGTGTACTTTAGTGCTTGTGTCTATATTCATGTTATTTGGTCTATAGTCTATAAATATGGTAATTTCCATTTCATTTGTGATGCACTTCACACTTCACACTTCACACTTCACAGTGGTTTGCTGGCAGCAATGAGTTATGCTGCATAAACTAACAGTGTCTGTATATCTACTAGGTAGCTTTCTTTATAGATCCTAATCCAGATTGTTTGGTGGAATGTCTGGAGAGTTGCTGCAGCGAGTCATCTCCTTGCAGGTAGGCTACTCAATAACTATTGAACTTACAAAATTTCTGGAATTTATGCAGTTACGTTCTTTCTTGAATCAGTCAGGTAGTATTATTGCTCTAACATTAGCAATGAATATAAGCCACTAAAAATCTAGATAGCTGCCTTACATTCAAACCAGATATATATAGATTCCTAATAAGATCTCTTTCCCTCTTGTCAATTAGAATATTATTTTTGCTAAACGACTCACCCCCTGTTCTTGGTCCAAGCCCACAGCCCATTCTGCTACCACTGTTTGACTAGCCCACTTGTCGCGTTTTGGGTTGGCCCGTGGCCCAAGCCTGTGACGCACAATAGTTATATCATGGATCAAGGTTCATCATGCACTGTGGACCTTGTTCAGATTTATTAACTAAAAATACATAATTTAGATCCTTGTCCATAATATAATTTGCGTGATTCTCGTTGTCAGCTTGATGTGAAGCCTATGATTTCTTATTTGCTTTATTTTTGAGTATATACAGATCCCCTCCTATTCGCTCCGGGGACTACTTGGAGGAGCGATACAGGCTCACATATGGTTCATAGTGTAATGAACACAAAACGGTTCGTGCAGATTCTCGTCACAGTTCACATCTGCTGCTGGAAATATCAAATGTTGTTCAAGAATAAACATTATCATCCATATATATATATATATATATTTCTGAACGAATTGTTTTTTTTAATACGTGGATATGTATTATTATTGTAAGAACTCCCGATAAGAATCCGCATCTATTATTTTTTTCATTTTGTTTTTTAATGGTGCACGGAATAAATTTCACACTTGTATAAACCTTATGCTATGGGTTCGATTGGAAGGATGTTGGTAAGAATAGAACTTATGATCTTTTATTATAAACTAGCTTGGTTGATATGTGGGTTACTGCACTCTTGTCTCTTAAGAGAGGTTGGGAGTTCGAAATCCCTCTTATATAGAAAAACCAATTTTGTTAGCACTTCGCCCTTAATTGGGCCAGCCCGGTGAGAATAGAGATTAGTCTGAGTATGGTACGGATTTAAAAATATCTCCTATAATTAGGGTCTGTTGAGAACACCTTGACAAAAATTTATAATAATCATGCTTTGATCCACGTGGTAATTTGTCAGAAGATGAAGAAATTTGGATAAAGAAATTAGAAAAACCATTAAATAGTGATGGAAAGTGATAGTCTTCTGCCATATGAGGCAAAGAACAACCATACATACATGATACATCTTTATATTGCAAATCAAAGTTGTACGTAGTACGTAATATACATAGACGGTTGGCCTTATTCCATGCAAACAAAACATATGGATAGTGGAAGAACATACAACATTATCGTACAACACAAAAAACAACCTAGAAAACCATAATGACAAAAACATACAAACCCACACTTTATGCATGCACATATCCTTATAATTAGCGTGGAAGAACACAGCCGCCATGCCTCGATGAAGATTCTCTGACGCCGCCATTTCTACAGAGCGACCAAATTACGGGGTTTGGTGCGCCGACACTTCTTGATGTCCGGCGAGATGTTGTGGTGATTTGGGGAAGGCAGAGTTCGTGTGTTTTGTTCTTCCCATTGGAGCTAGGCCGGAGCTCTTGTAAGAATTAAGCGTATTATAATCAAGCCTCTGTGAAAACAAGCAATTAAACTTCAAGAATTACAAGAAAATTTAAATTATTGGTGAGGGACCAAAAGTGTATTTCTTTATGTGAAATTTCAAATTTATCAATAGTCTAAACTGAGGTCATTGTTATTAAGTTTTAACTAACAAAAGGACTAAATTGATTAACTGGTCAATAAGTGAGGGATAAAAAATGTTCAAATTGGTCAATACAGAAATGGTACTAATTTGATTTTCCCTCGTATATAATCGCGCATTATCGTTTTGTAGTTCCGGTGGTTAGAAATGGCGAACTCACTTCAACTTCCGGTCATCGACCTTTGTTCGCCGGACCGCACCGCCACCGCTCGTGAGATACGCCGGGTATCTTCTTTAACTCTTGAATCATCCAAACAAGCTATTTTACAGTAGTATTCATACGATACGACTAACAGTGGAGAACAATTGGTGTAGGCATGTATAGATTACGGTTTCTTCTACCTGATAAACCACGGAGTAGAAGAAACCCTATTCCGGCAGGTTTTCGAACAGAGCAGGCGGTTTTTCTCGCTGCCGATCGAAGAGAAGATGACGCTTGATCGCAAGCAAAACAGAGGTTACACTCCTCTTTATGCTGAGAAGCTGGATACTTCTTCGAGTCGCAAAGGTCCGTTTCAACACGATGTACTGATTTGCGAGTGTTTTTGGTGTTTAATGTATTCTGGATAGCTAGTTTGAAGCTTCTACAGTCGTTTTCGACGAAATTACTGAACGAAATCATGTTCTCTATTCTGAATTTCTGATTTGCGTGTGAAATGTGATAGTGCTGGAGAGAGATCTGTGAAATTTCAAGTTTATTTCTGCTCTGCTCCATTCGTTGTTGTGCAGGTGACTCGAAGGAAAGCTTCTGTATTGGTGCCTTGGAACACAGTGACTTGAACCAGTGGCCTTCTGAAGGTAGTTTTTGAAATGATATGATATTATTCTGTGTGCAGTTCCTTGTGCTTCCAAATGCATTTTAGATCCTAAATCCTTTGAATCACTGAGAATTTGTATGGATTTTTTGGTTCGTTTTGATGTGATGGGATCCTAGGCGATCTGCCATCGTGGAAAGCAACAATGGAAGATTACTATGAAAGAGTGTTGTAAGTATCATTTTCATCTTTGTCTTGAGGGAATTGTTAAAATAACCTACTTAATTGTTATGAGCATCTCATAATTCATGTAAATTTGCTTAATGATTCAATTGTTTTTATTTATTTATTCATCCATGTTCTTTTCCATGAAGAGTGAAATTGTGGAGACTTACAGAGGGAAATGTAAAGTTTTTGAGGGATAAATAGAATAGCATGTTGCAAAAAGGTAAACCAATATAAGAGCTACTCATTATTGTTTATTTCAACTTTCTATAATGTTTTCTTTTTAGTAATGATTAAGGCATTTAAAGTTGACTCATTGCACTAATAAATATCAGTTGGAACATTGACATGTTAACCTTCTTCTTGATATTGTAGTGTGGTTCTTGATATTTACCCCTGTAGTAAATAACTCTATGCTGGGAGGCAATTTATGTAGTTTCTTTTGTTTTTTATAATGGATTTTTTGGGGATGTATCCCAGGAATGCTGGAAAGAAACTAGTTTCATTGATTGCCCTGGCACTGAACTTGGATGAAGACTTCTTTGATAAAGCTGTTGCCATTAATCCTCCAAATGGTTTCCTCCGCCTGTTACACTATCCAGGTTTAATTTATACCAACATCTGTGATTACTATTCCATCTCTCTTTCTCCGATACCAGTTCTGTTGATGCACTTCAAAACCATAGGAATAGGAATGTGATAGATTTCTAGGCTTCTATACTGTGAAAAGTGAAGCATTGGAATAAATTAGTGATCTTTATACGCTTTGTGGTTGGATAAATGTGGATGAAAACATTATCAGTAATATGTTTCAAGTTTAGGACTAAATACGAAAATTGGAAACAATGTTTTTCTCTTCAGCCGTGCCAGGACCATTGGAATCTCCAGATCAAGTAATATATGGTGCTTCAGCTCATTCAGACTATGGAATGATTACTCTTCTAGCGACAGATGGAGTGCCGGGATTGCAGGTATGGTTTATTAAAATTCAGTTTAATCCAAATGTATTGTTTTTACAGAGAACAATTCATGGTAGTAAACAAATTAGTTTAACAGGTTTGCAGGGAGAAATTTAGACAACCACAGATATGGGAAGATGTGCCTAATCTTAGTGGGTAGGTCTAGTAGTTGCTTATCATTCCATCAATGGTTTCAAAAAGTTGATGTTAATGGCGACTCAATACATAGGAGCTGATCTAGCCACTTGTGTCCATATTCATGTTATTTGGTCTATAGTCTATAAACTTTAATCTTCTCATTGACATTAGTAAAGTCACATATGCTCCTTTACTATATATACATTCTAATTTGGAGGTTTTTAATCTGAAGAGCTGTAAATGGTTTGTCTACAAGTTTCTGCATGTCCCTAGGATTTAGAGAAGTTTTCATAACCACTCAAAATTTTATCAAATTGGTTCTACAGGGCTTTCATTGTTAACATCGGAGATCTGACTGAGAGGTGGACAAACTGTCTGTTTCAGTAAGGCAGCTTCTAGTTCTACCCATTCCCATTAAAGAGATAAATTGTTATATTTGCTGCTAGGTGTTTCATGTTTATTCACTAAAAGCTCAATTTTCTTGTACCTTTGAAAATCATTTTCAGATCAACATTGCATAGAGTGGTGCCAACTGGATCTGAACGTTATTCGGTAACCAAGATTTCTTCACATTTTGGCTTTCTTTTCACAGTGGTTTGCTGGCAGCAATAAGTTATGCTGCATAAACTAACAGTGTCTGTATATCTACTAGGTAGCTTTCTTTCTAAATCCTAATCCAGATTGTTTGGTGGAATGTCTGGAGAGTTGCTGCAGCGAGTCATCTCCTTGCAGGTAGGCTACTCAAAAACTATTGAACTTGCAAAATTCTGGAATTTATGTAGTTATGTTCTTTCTTGAATCAGTCAGGTCATAAAGATTGCTCCTTTTTTTTTGGGTACTGATAAATTACCAGCCCGAAAGATTATGATGGATAGAACTAGGATTTCCTGGCTATGGGCAACCAATGAATCTGTTTCGGGATTAAGCAGTAAAAAGTAATAAGTTTAGAATAATGCTTTGATGACCGATGGGCGAGTATTATTGCTCTAACATTAGCAATGAATATAAGCCACTAAAAATCTAGATAGTTGCCTTACATTCAAACTAGATATATAGATTCCTAATAAGATCTCTTTCCCTCTTGTCAATTAGAATATTATTTTTGCTAAATCACTCACCCCCTGTTCTTGGTCCAAGCCCACAGCCCATTCTGCTACCACTGTTTGACTAGCCCATTTGTCGCTTTTTGGGCTGGCCCATGGCCTAATCCTGTGACCCACAATAGTTTTATCATGAATCAGAGTTCACCATGCACATTGTAGACCTTGTTCAGATTTATTAACTAAAAGTACATAATTTGAATTCTGGTCCACAATATAATCATTGTAGACCTTGTTCAGATTTATTAACTAAAAGTACATAATTTGAATTCTGGTCCACAATATAATTTGAGTGAGACCCATATCCAAAGTATGGTAATTCTCGTTGTCAGCTTGATGTGAAACACTGAAACCTATGATTTCTTATTTGATTTATTTTTGAGTATTTACAGATTCCCTCCTATTCGCTCCGGGGACTACTTGGAGGAGCGATTCAGGCTTACATATGGTTCACAGTGTAATGAACACAAATCGGTTCGTGCAGATTCTTGTCACACTTCACTTCTGCTGCTGGAAATATCGAATGTTGTTCAAGAATAAACATTTAATTTTAATCCATATATTTTTATATTTCTGAATCATTTTCTTTTTCTTTTTTTAAATGCGTGGATATGTATTACGTAGTATTAATTGTAAGAACTCTCGACAAGAATCCGTATCTATAGGCTAGTTTTTATTTTTCCATTCTTTATTTTATGATGCACGGAATAAATTACACTCTTGTATAATTGTTCTCAGACTGCAACGAAGAAATAAATTACTAGGAAGACCTTATGCTATGGGTTCGATTGGAAGGATGCTGGTGAGAATTGAACTTATGATCTTTTATTATAAACTAGCTTGGTTGATGTGGATTACCGCACTCTCGTCTCTTAAGAGAGGTTGAGAGTTTGAAGTCCCTCTTACATGGAAAAACTAATCTGGTCAGCACTTTGCCCTTAATTGGGCCAGTCCGGTGAGAATAAAGATTAGTCTGAGTATGGTACGGACTTAAAAGTGTCTCATATAATTAAAGTCTGACAAAAAATTATAATAATCATGCTTTGATCCACGTGGTCATTTGTCAGAAGAAGAAGAAATTAGAAAACCCATTAAATAGTGATGGAAAGTGATAGTCTTCTACCATATGAGGCAAAGAACAACCATACTGCCATACATACATCTTTATATTGCAAATCAAAGTTGTACATAGTACGTACTATACATAGACGGTTGGCATTATTCCATGCAAAAACTAAACAACAAAAGAGATGGATAGTGGAAGAACATACAACATTATCGTACAACACAAAAAACAACCTAGCAGAAAACCATAATGACAAAAACATACAAACCCACACTTTATGCATGCACATGTCCTTATAATTAGCGTGGAAGAACACAGCCGCCATGCCTAGATGAATTAGATTCTCTGACGCCGCCATTTCTACAAAACGACCAAACCTTTTCAGACAACCGTTGGCTCAATCTCCTCCTCCAAACACTCTGTTCTCCCCGCCGCATCTTCAATATCCAACACACCATAACAGTGGCAAAGATCAAAGGGCAAGACAGGTAGAAATAAGGCTTAATAACCTTACTGGGCAAAAGAACAGAAGCTATACATACAATGCATATATACCCGGAAACCGCGGCAAGGTGGGTGGTGATAACAGAGTTGAAAGGCGGCCAATGTGAAGCCTCGAGGGAGATAAAGTAAATGATGAGAGTAATTACTGCAATTGCCATGGGGATTGGGTAGGTTTCAAAAGGGGAGTTTTGTTTGCCGTTGAATTTGAGCTGGATTAGGTTGATGAAGAGGATGAGAGCTTCTAAGAAGAGAATGGAGTGTGGGGGTGGATGGGGGCGGTGGACGGCCGCCGTCTGCGGTGGTGCTTGGAGGTTGATCATGGAGGAAATGTAGCGTCTGAAAGTGGCAGAAGCAAGGGCGGACCAACGGAAAAAGATTAGGGGAAAAGATGAGGAAGAAGTAAGCCATAATGCTCTGTCTGCCATGGATGGAGCTTGATTTGGAAGGTGAGAATACTATTGTGGATGGGGTTTGGATTGAGGAGGCTATTCTGCCTATATATATATACAAGTTACGGCTCAATTGGTTCTTAGTAAGAAATTAAATTATGGGTAAGTACACAAAATTAAATATCCGTCTTTAATGTGTGAATTAAATTTAATGTGATAGACTCTTTGTGCAATCCTTATACATGGACCAGGGTTCGCAGAGTATTATGGATCCTGGTGCATGTGTATGTGTCTTAGACTGCGAGTTTTTCTGTCTGGTGTTATGAAATTTTGTACCTTAAGAATATGAATTTAGAAACAAATTAGTAAGTGCATGTCTGCATGTGTAATATGTTATAAATTTTTGTCTTTTGTTGTAAAATTATGTGTCTATGAACACAAATTGTGTATATAAATCAAATTTGAAAAATAAATAAATATATAACATGTGTATGTGTATTGTGTTATGAAATCTGTACCTTAAGAGTATGAACTTTGTACCTCGAGTACTATGTGAACACCGAGTATGGTTTTTTTACTTGACTATCTGTATCCTTTCAATACAGGGTCTATAATGCTATGTGAGCCCTGATCTATGGTATAAATTACTCTTCTTCTAAGCACTAGAGACACTAATCTTTTCACTAGGCTACCCATGATTTATCTCTTTATAGTAACATATGAAGGAAATTTTACATTTTGTAAGCAAAACAAAACAAAAGGTAGGGGTTTTTATAGAACGCATGCTCTTAATTTTCTGAAAACATGGTCCCAAATCCCAATGCATGATACATTGATACCCTCCTAATCCACAATAGCTAGCTTACAAGAATTTTTTGCAGCAAAACATACTCCCTTACAAAATAAAAGGTAGAGGTTTTTATAGTACGCATGCTCTTTTTTTCTGAAAACATGGTCCCCATCCATGCATGATACATTGATACATACCCTCTTAGTCCACATGATAGCTAGCTTACAAGAACTTTTTGCAGCAAAACATATTACTCCCCCGTGATACCCGAGTACAAATCATACCTTTTTTTGGATGACATGGGAAATCGTAGCCACAAATCACAATGTGCGCTCCGATGTGACGGATTGGATCGGGAGTGGTAATAATCAAAGTCATGATTTACTGGTACGAAAATCATGCTACACTCACTCAGTTATTTCTTTTTGAGTACAAAAGTGCATACAAATAAAAAGTTATACCAAAATACATTCACATCAAATCTTCTATTTTCTAATGAATTTTGAAAGATTATGTTGCTTAAAATACCTATTTTGCATGTACTTTTAAAGGTTCAAATGCCATTTTAATGGGAGCAAAATTGTCACTTAAGGAATATTGTGGATACATAAATAAATCATTATAACAAAAAAACATTATAAGGTCGCGCGTTACGATAGCCATCCGACCTAGTTTTGTTTTGGAGTCTTTTTGCATGTTGGCTGAGAGAAAACGTGTCTTGGAGGAGATTGAGAAGCAGAAAAAAGAGAGAGAAAAAAAATTCAAGATCAAGTTTTTTGTGGGCTGCTATTCCACAATTTTTTTTTAAAATTCGCGCTATTGTAACACGTTTCATGCACTAGCGGCGCCTAACAAGCGCGCAAATCTTTTTTTTTTTTTTTCTAATAATATCGTTTTTCCTTTCTTTTCTTTCCTTTCTTTTTCTCTCTCCTCTATCCCAATTAGTATGACAAAACCCCACAAAAAAGTTGTGTATGTTCAGATTGCTCTAAAAAAACATGCATATAATTGAGACAAAAAAAAGGTACCTTTTTTCCTTGTTAAAAAAATTATTAATTTTTGTCCATAACAATAGTTAGCTGAAGCTACATTCCAAAGACATTGGGGGAGCAACTTTTACTTCTGGAGTTATGGGTAATACATATTGATAATACAGTTTTTCTACATATATTCTCAAATTTTATCATTTTCTTTTTTGAAAATCAAATTTTATTCTTTTACTTTTACTTAATAATGTGACAGACAATTATAGATTATTGTTGTTATGTGGATCTTAAGACAAATATCTACATTAAGAATTTAAGAATAGATCGATATAAAATTTATAAGAATTTGAGAGTTCATATGATAATTTCCTTAATAATATAAGATGAGAGCATAGTACTATACGTACAATGAATTACAAGTTGGGTAGTGATTGACTGCTTGTGTCAGCAGATGAAGACAGACATTACAAGTTGTGTAGTGCTTGTGTCAGCAGATAAAGACATTCCATATGGAGATGTCAAATCCACTAATATCTACAAAGCAATCATTGAAAAAAAAATGGAGTGCACAGTGTTTATATGAAAGTGCATCTGTGCATTTTAAGTGAAATCACTTTATAATTCTAGAGGCAAACAGTATAGAAGTGCAGGAGATAAGTTGACGTAGTGGTTGTTTTAAAAAAAAAAGTTGACGTAGTGGTTCGATATTTGGTTCGGTTTTGAATTGTTTAGTTTTAAAAAAATGAAATCATTTAGTTTAACATTATAATTTGGATCGGTTTGAAAAAGTTAAATTCAGTTTAGAATTGGTTCACTTTAAGAACATCAATTCTCAATATTTCATAGTGTTTCTTTTAAAAAAAATAAAAAAATTCATAGTGTTACATTCTAGCTCAAATGAAAGAATGGGTCCTAAAAGAGAAATGTCCATTCACCTTTTCAAAACATATACATATATTTTAGGACAACAATCATATGCAGACTGCTTGCGTCACGCCTACGCAGCACTGCTGACGTGCTCTTTTGTGGATAAGGAGAGGGGAGATACCAAACATACTGCGGCACTACTCCTACGATCCACGTATCCGTGTAAATTATAATCTAAAATCACTTTGTTTTGATATTAAAAAAATTAATTCGACGTGGCACAATCATACACCATGTTTTAAGATGGTTGCGGGATTTGAATCCAAAAACTCTAGGTAAGTCGATAAAGATATGCACCATCTTATTCACACACCCATGAATGTGTTATGATGATAATTTTATATATATATATATATATATATATATATATATATATATATATATCATAAGTTTTGTGCAGTGTGGACATGAGAGAAGTCGCATATATGCCACGACTTTCCACGCTTTGTAGCCTTCGATAAGAAGTTAATTACTTATTAAGCTAACTTGAGGAGTATGGTTGAGTGGTAAGGACTCACATCGTTAATCAAACATTCAGGGTTCAATCCAAATATTCAACCCTCTAACTCCTAACAAATTCTTAACTTAAAATAAAACTAAACATAAGAAAATAATTTTGTAAAAATAATTGTTTTGTAATAATGTGTGTTTAATCATATTAGATATGCCAAATCATATTAGATATGCCAAAAACCTTGTGGTCAAGCGGCATATTTGTGGTCCTCCCAAGTGAGGAGCTGAGTCAATACTATTAAAAAAAAAATGGTTCAATTTCAATTATTTTTTGAAATTTTTTTAATAGCTTAATTTTTTATTTAAATTTATTATTGATTCTTTGTATCAAATTTATCATAATACAATTAATTATAATTAAAATAGTTATTACCAGTACCTTACAACAAACACCCTTCCGAGATAGTGTAACTCAGCAAAGCACTCGCGATATCCACTGTTACATTCTGTTCCAAATAGATATGTTGGAAAGAAATCTCATTCTCTTAGTGCTTGCTGAAAAGAAATCTCAATGATATTTCGCGGGAGGGCCTCTAAGGGAAACCCTCCACTCAATGACCTTCCTTGAGTCATTTTGCACGCTCAATCACTTTTCGTCTCTTATTCCAAGCCCATTCGACTCCTTTAAGAATTGCCCAGGCATCTGTAATTGCCACCTTCAAGAATTGCTCAGGCTTCCATAAATGAGTTATTTTGGATATATAGGATAAAATATAATGGAATATAATTTGAATATTTTTAAATAAATAATTGGTTTCAATTATTGAATGAAATCATCCATATCATTATTTTTCTTGAAAAAAAGAGAAAGAAAATGGATGGAGTATCATTCCCCAACTGCAAATCATCCATATCATTATTATACATTTTCAGCTTTCAAACTTCAACTACCTTTTGAGCTATGTTTGTCTGTGATTCGAGATGTTGTCGATCTTATTGATGAGGTCATTCTCTTCAAGTCCTCTACCGCCTTCCCTAAGTTCTCTGCTATCCTCACTGCATGGTCTGTTGCCTCTGTCCATTTTAGACTGTTGTTTTCCATAAAAGTGTTTAACTCCTCCACATGTATTTTCAACAACTTCAAATTCTCAGCCATATTATCGCGTATGATCTCCTCCGAGACATTCTGGACATTCTCTTCCAATGTCTCGATCACATCCTTCATATCTTGCAAGATCTCATACTCGTTTTTCTTCTCGCTCATTGTTCAACACCATGGAAATAACCTATGGCCACCTTAATTGCTTAATTTCTTTGTTGAATTGAAGAGTGTTTAGAAAGGAGAATAGTTTGGCATACGGATAGAATTTTGTATATATAGGTAGACAGCAAATGAGGATTGAAGGACGGGTGGGTCTTAGCATTTATAGGATGGGTTGTTGTTGGAAGTTGAAACACTGCTTTAGCTTAATGCATGGATTGTTTCATCTTAATTAATGGTAGGTTGTCAGGTCAGTAAATTCGGTTGTCCATGCTTTAATAAAGGTGGTAGGATCTTCGCGGACAGACAAAAATTTCAGTCAATTTAATAATGATCGAGTGACATTGCTTCTTCGGCCCGAACCGAGGAATCCCTTAGGTATGATGCAAAACGGATCTTGTTCTATCCTTAATAAGATATTTCTCTATGAAAAATACGAATCCGAGTTTGAAAAAGGCGCCCTTTGACCCTAACCTTGACCCACAACAGATGGAGGAGGATTTATTTAATCACATAGTTTGGGCTCTTAGAATATGGTGCCCTTAAAGCTTTCTTTGTATTGAAAGGCCCAATGAATTGGAATTTTCCTATTGGTTCAGGTCATTTCGGAAATAAAAAGAAAACTCAATATCAATCCACACGTTATAATTTATTTAATTTTAAATAAATGTATACTTTGCTTTTCAATTATTGAATGAAATCATCAAGAGAAAGAAAAGGGATGGAGTGCCATTCCTTATGCAAATACATGCGGGCTCAAAAACAACCATTACATCGAGGTGCGGTCCGATATCTTGATGAGATGAAGTTAGGTTTGAATCCGACTTCGACAATATGAGAATTATTTTTTTATGAGAGATAGTATTAGATTTATGTTTAAAGTTGATACATTTATTGTACGCAGTGATATTTAACTCTGTCTGTTGAACCATTAAATCATATTTATTTCTTCTCAAATATTTTGACCTTGTTTGTTGAGCCATTAAGAATTATTGTGATTTACATCTTCTCAAATATTCCGTCTGACCGGGACCTTGGGGCTTTGGGGATTGGGAGAAGAAAAGAAATACCAAAATATAAATCCACATGTTAGAAATTTCTTTTAATAATTATATATGCTTTCCTTTAAAAAATCATTTCTTTTTTTTTGCTTTTTCTTCGTTATTTTAAGCATTCCAGCCAGACAATTATCTTCGCCATTAAACTGTTTCCTTGCACAAAATTCTTCATTTCGGCTTTCAATTTTCGTGTGTGGTGGTTGAGCTGAGGGGAAGATGGAGGGAGTGGATTACTTAGCCGGCGAGAGGAGGAAGGCGGGGTTCGACGTTGACGAAATGAAGATCGTCTGGGCCGGCTCTCGCCACGCCTTCCAACTCTCCGATCGAATCTCCAAACTCGTCGCAAGTGATCCTGTACGATTTCTCTTGCTCTTATCTCTCGAAATATATCTACTTATCGTGTGAAACTGTCATTTATTTGCTAGTTTCTTCCCTGGAAATTAGGGGTGGGGATGAATTTTGTTAATTTTTAATTCGGCGAGCTGCTTCTGGAGCATGATTAGCTTGTTATATGAATTTAGGATGAAAGCTGTGATGTTTGATGTTGAATTAATGAGGCTTTTGGAGCTTGATTAGCTTGTTATATGAATTTAGAATGAAAGATGTGATGTTTGATGTTGAATTAACGAGGCTTTTTTAGTGTATCCTCTGGAAACATTCGCTAGATTGTGATTCCAGAGAATTAGAATCTTTAGGTGTATATCTGAAAGTGCTAATTGAAATCGTAGAAAGTACTAACTGTCACTGTATCATACCTGATTTTATAGCCTTTTTATATTTTGGAAGGTGCGCAGGTAAGAGGTCAACTTGAATTCTTGGAAAAAATGCTTTTTTTCTTTGATTTCTCTTATTTTATTTTTTGCTGTTTAGTGTTTCTGCTTTTCCAATTATTGTTACATTTTGAATGTGGATTTAGGCATTTAGTAAGGATGGCAGGACCACGATGCCTAGGAAGGAGCTGTTTAAAAATACCTTAAGGAAGGCAACTTATGCATGGAAACGGATCATTGAACTCCGTCTTACTGGTAGGGTGTTGCTTTACTTTCCTTCTGTTCTATTTTATTCTATTGGTAGGCTGTGATCTCTTTTAAATTTTTTAAAGTTGGCATTTTGTGATGTTATTATTTTTGCTGCAGAGGAAGAGGCAACTAAACTTAGGGTCTATGTAGATGAGCCTGCTTTTACAGATCTTCATTGGGTAATTTCTTTCACTGGTTTTTTTTTTTCAAGCATCTCTATTCACTTGTTGTGTAAAGGTCTTGCCTTTCTTTTAATTTGTATTCATGCTTTACTTGCATAGTTTAACTTAAATTTGATTTCAATAATGTGCACCTTTGCTGGATCTTATTATGTTACTTTCTGTAACATTGTAGTTAACCACCTACGATTCCTCTGCAGGCGATGTTTATTCCAGCTATTAAAGGATCTGGCTCGGAGGAACAGCAACAGAAGTGGTTGCCGTTGGCCTACAAGATGCAAATAATTGGCTGCTATGCACAAACTGAACTTGGCCATGGTTCCAATGTCCAAGGCCTAGAAACCACTGCCACATTTGATCCCCAAACAGATGAATTTATTATTCATAGTCCTACATTGACTTCAAGCAAGGTGAGATGTCCAAGCAATTTCTGGCATAGTTCTATGATTGTATTTATGTATTAAATTTGAGGTTTATAGGCTTATAATTATAGAAAATAATATTCTCAAGGGAAACATTTATCTTAATTTTATTTCATCTGTTTACTAACCCAGTATAAAATGAAGCATCATTTGAACTATTGATTTATTAACAACCATATAAACTAATTCTCTAACTGCAATTCAATTTAATCTTGGATGCAATTATTGATTTCTCCCTAATTTCTGGTTTTGTATTCTTGACAGTGGTGGCCTGGTGGATTGGGTAAAATCGCTACCCACGCTGTTGTTTATGCTCGTCTTATAACAGAGGGTAAAGACCATGGGGTTCATGGTAAGGAGTTAAGGACAAATGTTTTTACATATCATAATAAATACTCCGCATATAGGAATCAAGAGAACATTTATTTCTTACATAATATTTCTTTATGTTTTCTTACATACTTTTAGGATTTATTGTTCAACTCCGGAGCTTGGAGGACCATAAACCTCTTCCTGGTATAACTGTTGGAGATGTTGGAATGAAATTTGGAAATGGTGCATATAACACCATGGACAATGGGGTGTTGAGATTTGATCATGTGCGTATTCCGAGAGATCAGATGTTGATGAGGTAGTAAAATGTATGAATTTCTTTTACAATCAGTGTGGCATGTAATTTTCTCTCTCTGCAATATATTGCAACCCTTAACCCCCATAAATTAGGGGGAAAAATGAGAATGTTACTTACCTGTATAGCTTGTTTTTATTGCTCAAGTTTGAGTGAGGAATTTTCTCTGTGAGAAGCACTTTAAAACAACTCTATTGAATGCATAGATGGCCTTTTACTAAACTCAATTTGGTGACACTACACTGCTAGAATACCTTTTTCTGTTTTTTACTCTGCTTTTATCATTAAGGGTATAGATCTTCCTGACAAAGGCTCTAATGAGTTTTATTTGTTGGAATGCTCAGGGTTTCACAAGTTACAAGAGAGGGGAAATATGTGCAATCTAATATTCCTCGACAGATTCTTTATGGGACTATGGTGTTTGTCCGACAAACCATTGTATCAGATGCTTCTTCTGCTTTGTCCCGTGCAGTATGCATTGCTACTAGATATAGTGCTGTGCGTAGACAATTTGGTTCACAAGATGGTGGACAGGAAACACAGGTATGTGTAAAATTTGTGCATCAAAATTGACTTACTGTTTAGCGTATGTGGGTTGGAAATCATAGTCTATTTTAGTTCTATTGGTCTAGCACCTAACAAGACAAAAACTAATCAAAATTATTCTTTTTAAACACTTACGAATCCATTTTTGGGTTTTCTTGAAGCATCTCTCTTTTTGTTGGCTTTAGTTTATATTACAAATTACAAATATGTATCTGTTTTATGTCCTAAAAACTTAAGCAAACATCTCTATTTAGGCATGGCATGCCTGTGAATTCCCAACTTTTCTACAACCATGTATATGCTGTAATTTTAGTAAAATCTCATTGAAAATCAAATTTTGATTTTGGCAAGTGGATTGGCTGTGTTTTTAATAGTTATACACACTTTAGACTTTCAATTATGGGTTCTGTATTTATCATTCTCATGTCTCTAATGAGTTTTTTTTCTTGGAAATTTTTTTGAGTTGCATGGACATTTGTTTTGAGTATTTACTTGTTCCATCCTTCTTGTTCAACTAAATTAAATTGAAGTTACCTGGAGGTTGGTAATTGATGCATTCGATACTTGTTTCACTTTTAGGTAATAGACTATAAAACACAGCAGAGTAGGCTCTTCCCTTTGTTGGCTTCTGCCTATGCCTTCAGATTTGTTGGCGAGTGGCTTAAATGGTTGTACACCGATGTAACCCAAAAACTGCAAGCTGGTGACTTCTCGACATTGCCCGAGGTTCATGCATGTACTGCAGGGTTGAAGTCTTTGACTACTTCTGCTACAGCTGTAAGTGATTGATGGTGAAATGACAAGATATATATTGTTCTACCCATGGGACCGAGTCTCTCGTTAGCCTTTTCTCCTTAATTTTGATGCATCAATGAGTCTAATGATTGACTATATCTCTGTTATTATGTATGCTACTTGCATTTTTGTTACATCTACTGGGATCCGGCAGTAGGCATTTTGTAGTTATTTAATGATTGAAATATAACTGAAGCCATCCCGACACTCCTCGTCGCAATTAATGTAGAATTTTGCAGGATGGAATTGAAGAATGCCGCAAATTATGCGGAGGTCATGGCTATTTGTGTAGCAGTGGGCTTCCAGAATTATTTGCTGTTTATGTCCCTGCTTGTACTTATGAAGGAGATAATGTCGTGTTACTTCTACAAGTATGTGATTAGCGGTTCAATTCAAATATCATATATTTGTTGGATATACTTTTATCCTTTGCTGCATTTATCCATTTGCTTTCCCCTTAATTATTTTTATTATTTTTTTTCATAATAACTTTTTTCTAGTCCCGCAAACTAAACTATTGTGATTTGGTGCAGGTTGCTCGGTTTCTCGTGAAGACTGTTTCACAGCTGGGATCTGGTAAACAGCCTGTGGGGACTATAGCTTATATGGGGAGAATCGAGCATCTAATGCAATGTCGTTCCAATGTTCAGCAAGGTAAAATCTTTACTCTTCATTAAAAGAGCATGTTTTAACTTCACAAAATCTCGACTGTGACAACTGCGTGCATTTCTGTTGAACACGCTTATCACCATATTGAATGGATCTTCAGAATGCTATGGACTTAAAGTAGGTAGGTCGGTGACTTCATACTAAAATATAATGCTATGCAGCCGAGGACTGGCTGAAGCCTAGTGCAGTTTTGGAGGCTTTTGAAGCGAGGGCCGCAAGAATGTCTATTTCATGTGCGAGGAACGTGAGCAAGTTTGCCAATCCAGAAGATGGTATTCACTTCTATCTATTCAGTTGGTGCATTCTGAGCTTGTTATTCATTTTGATTACTTATCAATATTCAGAAATTTCAAAGTTGTGTGCTTCTAGACAATTCTTAACGAGGCAGAATTCTTGCGTTTTCTACTTTGTCCTATTTTCTGCAGGTTTTGCTGAACTCTCGGTTGATTTGGTAGAAGCAGCAGTTGCTCACTGCCAACTAATTGTCGTCTCCAAGTAAGCCTTAGTTACTAATTTTTGTGTTTTTAGCATGCCGCATCTTCCAATAGTGATCATTTGCGTTTTTCGTATCTGTTCTATACTTTCCCAATCTTTTGAGTCCAAAGAATCAATGGCCCCACCACCGGGGGTTCGATCGTGTTACCATCCATTTGAAATGATAACAGAGGTGCCATCACACTACATAGTAGTTGGCGAATGTTACAGAATGTTCAAGAACCGTGTTCTATATTGTTCAGGTTTATCGAAAAATTACAGCAAGACATTCCGGGGAAAGGGGTGAGGCAGCAGCTGGAAGCTCTTTGCAGCGTCTACGCTCTCTTCCTCCTCCATAAACACCAAGGCGATTTCCTCGCCACCGGCTACATAACGCCAAAGCAGGCCTCGCTTGCCAATGACCAGCTCCGAGCTTTGTACACCCAGGTTAGCGACATAGGATTCGCACACTTATCTGTCAGGCTTTCCACTCTTTTCCGGTTCATATTCCTAAACTCGTGATATGAAACCAGGTGCGCCCGAATGCTATTGCACTCGTTGATGCATTTAACTACACTGACCACTTCCTTGGCTCGATTCTTGGTCGCTACGATGGGAATGTGTACCCAAAACTTTACGAGGAGGCTTGGAAAGATCCCTTGAACGCAACAGTCGTGCCCGATGGCTACCATGAATACATCAGGCCGCTCCTGAAGCAACAACTGCGAAGCGCCAGACTATGATCGAAGCGCCATCGAATATATCTCCAGTGTTACTATATAAATGGAAACCCATTCTGCTATTATAGACTTATAATAAACTTTATCTTTGTAGCAAAAATAACAACAATAACAATAGTAATAATACCCATTTTGTGTATCAGGTTTTATGATTGAGCAACTATCCATATTTAGGGAAAAGAATAATGTTGTACTGAGCACTTAAGAAGTAGTAATATTTTTCACTTGTTTGGTCTTGATAATAAAATATACCCATTTTGTACCCTGTGTTACATGTACCCCCCCCCCCCCC
>NC_044922.1:28892151-28894297 GCF_003576645.1 Ipomoea triloba | reverse complement strand
GCATGATAGGAAGGTGGGGGATAATTGCTCAATCAAGTTCATGACAGATGGAATTTTGCTTCGAGAAGTGCAGGTATGATAATAGCACCGGATGCTATAGTTGTATAGGTTATTTAGGTGAAAAAAAATGTTACTCCTTTCTTAATGGCTTTACAGTTATAAGTCGCTCCTCTTCAGTGCCCAGTCTATCACCTATTAATATGTATCTTTTAGTGCAGAATGATTTTCTGTTAAGACGTTACTCAGTCATAATCTTGGATGAAGCTCATGAGAGGAGCTTGAACACAGATATACTTGTTGGAATGCTTTCTCGTGTAATAAGAGAGCGCCAGGTAACTGGATCTGTATATTTTATGCCCTCCATTTTATTTTCCATTTTCATTTGAGACATGTCAAAGAAAGCTCAATTACTCCCCTACATTATGTTTCTTGTGTAATTCTATTTCATTTTGGTGTCAAAATTAACTTGTTTAATTCTATATGGCAGAGGGAATATGCAGAGCAGCATAAGAAAGTTATGTCAGGAGGTATAGTAAGCTGCAAAGAAAAGATATATCCTCTGAAACTTGTGCTGATGAGTGCTACACTGCGGGTTGAGGACTTTGTGTCTGGGGGAAGAATTTTTCATGATCCTCCACCTGTAATAGAAGTCCCAACGCGACAATACCCAGTTACTACACACTTCTCTAAGAGAACTGAGATTGTAGATTATGTTGGTCAAGCTTATAAAAAAGTATTGTCTATCCACAAAAGGCTGCCTGCTGGTGGCATACTTGTTTTTGTAACTGGACAGAGGGAGGTTGAGTTCTTGTGCCGGAAGCTACGTAAAGCTTCTAAGGAAATAGTTGAGAAAAATTGTAAGGAAAAAGATGAGGCACTTTCAATGTCTGCATTAAAACCCACTGAAGAAAAAGATATGCAGGAGATAAATGAGGCATTTGAGGTAAATGAGAACTCTAGTCATCAAATAACTGATCGCTTTAATTCCTATGATGAGGAGCATGGGGATACCTATGAGGATGAATCTGATATGTCCTATGATTCAGAGGATGATAGTGATCTGGAAGTCAGTTCTGACGGGGAGGATCTGTTAAACCAGCATTCCTCGGACTCTGATGGTAAATTTGCAGTTCCCTTGGGAGAAGAAGGAAACCTTACTTCATTGAAGGCCGCTTTTGAAGCTTTGGCTGGGAAAAAAGCCTCTGCATCTGGGTCTACTGCAAGAGAAGTTGCTCCTGTCACTGCTGAGGGTGAATCAAATGCGTCTAGTTCCCAATTGAGCAACAGCATGGTTGCTCCCAGTATTCATCGTGTTGGTCCTATGTGTGTTCTACCCCTCTATGCCATGCTTCCTGCATCTGCTCAGCTTCGTGTATTTGAAGAAGTCAAGGAGGGAGAGCGCCTTATTGTAGTTGCTACCAATGTGGCTGAGACCTCTTTGACAATTCCAGGTATAAAATATGTGGTTGACACAGGTAGAGAAAAAGTAAAAAGGTACAACTCCTTCAATGGGATGGAATCATATGAAGTCCAGTGGATAAGTAAGGCTTCAGCTGCCCAACGTGCAGGGAGAGCAGGAAGAACTGGACCTGGTCATTGCTATCGCCTTTATTCATCAGCAGTCTTTAATGACATATTCTCTCCCTTCTCAGATGCTGAAATATTGAAAGTACCCGTGGATGGTGTTGTGCTCCTTATGAAATCCATGCATATTGGCAAGGTAAGTTTAGCATTAAACTTTTTTGCTTACAATTATGGCACCACCATATGCACAGGTTTCTAACCTTGTAAAAATAACCCGCATAGAGATAATTTTGTACTAGGTTTAGCAAATTTACCCAGACCTAATTTCCTCTATTACAAACACTTTCACATGGATTACTTGGTCCCCACGAGTGCCTCCTTTCTTCTATTTCTTTTCCTCCTATCTAAACAACAAATGGGTGGTATAACAAGTGTTGTTGTGCTTATTGTATTTCCTTGTGCATTACTAATGGACCCCTTCTCATCTCCATGTAATTTCAGGTTGCAAATTTCCCTTTCCCAACTCCTCCTGAGCCAACTGCCTTAGTTGAAGCAGAGCGATGCTTAAAAGTTCTTGAAGCACTTGATGTCAAAGGAAGGTTGACGCCTCTTGGGAAGGTCA
>NC_044922.1:28880534-28891151 GCF_003576645.1 Ipomoea triloba | reverse complement strand
CGAGACCCTAGATTCTAGACCCGAGACCCGAAGACCGAGACCCGAGACCCGAAACCCTAAACCCAAAACCCGAGACCCGAAACCCTAAACCCAAGACTCGAATCCCTAAACCCGAGACCCAAAACCCTAAACCCGAGACCCTAGACCTTAGATTCGAGACCCGTGACCCGAAGCCCGAGACCCGAGATCCGAAACCCGAAGCCCGAGCCCCGAGATCTGAGACCCAGGTCCCAAGACCCGAAGCCCGAGACCCGAAACCCGAAACCCTTAACCTGAAACCCAATACCCGAAATCCTAAACCCGAGACCGTGGACCCGTGACCTTAGACCCGAAGCACGAGACCCGAAACCTGAAGCCCGAGCCCGAGCCACGAGATCCGAGACCTAGGACCCGAGACCCAAGACTCGGAACCCGAGACTCGAGACTCGAGATACGAGACCCAAGACTCGGAACCCGAGACTCGAGACTCGAGATACGAGACCCAAGACTCGGAACCCGAGACTCGAGACTCGAGATACGAGACCCGAGACCTAAAACCCTAAACCCGAGATCCGAAACCCTAGACCCAAGACCCAAGACCCAGGTCCCAAGACCCGAAGCCCGACACCCGAGACCCGAAACCCTTAACCTGAAACCCAAGACCCGAAACCCTAAACCCGAGACCCCTAACCCATGACCCGAGACCGTAGACCCGTGACCCAAGACCCGAAGCACTAAACCCTGAACCTGACACCCGAAACATTAAACCCTAAACCCGACACCCGAAACCCTAAACTGGATACCCAAATCCCTACACCCGAGATCCGTAACCCTAAATCCGAGACCCGAAATCCTAGACCCGAGATCCGGGCTCTGAGACCCGAAGCCCGAGACCCAAGACCCGAAACCATAAACCCGAAACACAAAACCCGAAACCCTGAACCCGAGACCCGAGATCCGAGATCTAAAACTCGAGACTTGAAATCCTAGACCCGAGACCCTAGATTCTAGACCCGAGACCAGAGACCCGAAACCCTAAACCCAAAACCCGAGACCCGAAACCCTAAACCCGAGACTCGAATCCCTAAACCAGAGACCCGAGACCCAAAACCCTAAACCCGAGACCCTAGACCTTAGATTCGAGACTCGTGACCCGAAGCCCGAGACCCGAGATCCGAAACCCGAAGCCCGAGCCCCGAGATCTGAGACCCAGGTCCCAAGACCCGAAGCCCGAGACCCGAAACCCGAAACCCTTAACCTGAAACCCAATACCCGAAATCCTAAACCCGAAACCGTGGACCCGTGACCCAAAACCCGAAGCATAAGACCCGAAACCTGAAGCCCGAGCCCGAGCCACGAGATCCGAGACCTAGGACCCGAGACCCAAGACTCGGAACCCGAGACTCGAGACTCGAGATACGAGACCTGAGACCTAAAACCCTAAACCCGAGATCCGAAACCCTAGACCCAAGACCCGAGACCCAAAATCCGAGACCCGAGACCAAAAACCCTAAACTCGAGATCCGAAACGCTAAACCCAAGACCCAAAACCCTAAACCCGAGACCCGAAACCCTAAACCCGAGACCCGAAACCCCACACCCGATATCCGAAACCCTAAATCCGAGACCCGAAATCCTAAACCCGAGATCCGAGCTCTGAGCCCTAAACCCAAAACCCGAGACCTGAAACCCGAGACCCGAGACACTAGACCCGTGACCCAAGACCCGAAGCCCGAGACCCGAAACCTAAAGCCCGAGACCGAGCCACGAGATCCGAGACCCAGGACCCGAGACCCGGAACCCGAGACCTGAGACCCGAGACCCGAGACCAAAAACCCTAAACCCGAGATCCGAAACCCTGGACCCGAGACCCGAAACCCTAGACCAGAGACCCGAAACCCTAGACCCGAGACCCGAAACCCTAAACCCTAAACCTGAGTCCCGAAACCCTAAACCCGATACCCGAAACCCTGAACCCGAGACCCGAAACCCTAGACCCGAGACCCGAAACCCCTAAACAAGAGACCCGAAACCCTAAACCCAAACCATAAACCCTAAACCCGAGACCCGAAACCCTAAACCTGAGACCCGAAACCCTAAACCCGAGATCCGAAACCCTAAACCCGAGACCCGAAATCCTAGACCCGAGACCCTAGATCTGAGACCCGAGACCCGAAACAGGAAGCCCGAGCCCGAGCCCCGAGATCCGAGACTTAGGACCTGAGACCCTAGACCCTAAACCCAAGACCCTAGACCGTAGATACGAGACCCGAGACCCGAAGCCCGAGACCCGAAACCCGAAGCCCGAGCCCTGAGATCCGAGACCCAGGACCCGAGACCCGAAACCCTAAACCCGAGACCCAAAACCCTAAACCCTATTAGAAAAGATTGGACAGATGTTTGATAAATGAGAAATGGGAAAATGTGCTGCAAACCTATGAACAACATCTGTCTAAAGGCACCTCTGATCATTCACCACTGTTGATCAAAATGGAACAGAAAATAAAGGTGGGAAGAAAACAGTTCTCTTTCTTAAATGTATGGTGTGAGCATGAGCAGTTTATGGAGGTGGTTAGGAGATCATGGGAGGAAGGGGTGGATGGGAATGCAATGTACACCTTCATGACAAAATTGAAAAGACTGAGAACTGTTTTGAAAAACTGGAATTGGGAAGTGTTTGGGGACATTTTTGCAACACTGAAAAAATTAGAGGGAAGGGTGAGGGAGGTGGAGGGTGAGATGCAGAATAATCCTAGTGAGGAAAATATGATTGCATATAGAAGGGCACAGGCTGAACTGCAAAAACAATTGGTTATTGAAGAGAAGTACTAGCAGCAAAAAGCTCATATTAGCTGGGTAGTGGAGGGAGAGAGAAATACAAAATATTTTCATGGGTTGGTGAGGGAGAAAAGGAGGAAACAATATATCCATAAGATAAAAAATGATGAGGGGATGTGGGAGGAGGAACAGGAAAAAATTGCAGAGCAAGCTGTCAGATTCTTTGAGGATCTGTGCACTGAGAGGGGGGTTGAAACTAACCTGGAGATTTATAATTGTTTGCAGGGCATAGTTGGCCAAGAAGAAAATGAAAAATTGATTGCAATACCAACAAAGCAAGAAATTAAGGAGTGTGTGTTGAGCATGAAACCAGAAAGTGCAGCAGGACTAGATGGATATGGAGGAGGCTTTTATCAATGCTGCTGGGAAATCATAAAACATGATCTTTGTGAACTGGTAAGAAGTTTCTTTCAAGGGAAAGCCCTAACTAGGGCTATGACTCACACTACAATAGTGCTCGTTCCTAAGGTCCCTAACCCTGCAACTTTTGCACAGTTTAGGCCCATAAGTCTGAGTAAACTATTGCAATAAAGTCATAACCAAAATCATGGTAACTAGATTGGCTGATGTTCTTGTCAAAGTGGTCTCACCTTATCAAGCAGGATTTATCAAAGGTAGAAATATCATAGATAATATCTTGCTTGCTCAGGAGCTATGCCATGGAATTACAGCCTCTAATGAGGATGTAGTCCTAAAGCTAGACATGACCAAGGCATATGATAGGATGTCTTGGTCATGTGTGACCACTGTGATGAGAAAGTTGGGGTTCTGTGAAGGGTGGATTGCTATGGTGGATAGGGCTATTGGTAATATTTGGTATTCAGTCATAGTAAATGGGGCTCAAAAGGGATTCTTTCATGCTACAAGGGGATTGAGGCAGGGTGATCCTTTATCACCCAGTCTCTTTGTCATTGCAGCTGAGTTATTGTCAATGCTGATTGCAAAAACTAGAGCCCCTTTCACACAGCCTAATAAGAATGGTCCTTTAATTCATCATCTAGCATTTGCTGATGATATGGTGATCTTTACATCTGGAAAAGGAGGGGCCATTCAAAGAACCATGGAGGCCTTAGGTGTGTATGAAAGTCAGTCAGGACAATTGGTTAGCAAAGAAAAAAGTGTTTTCTATATGCATCCTAAGGCCTCTAGGGAGGCTGTTAGCAAGGTCAAGTCTATAACAAAGTTCCAGAAAAAGGATTTTCCTTTCACATATTTAGGACGCCCTATTTATGTTGGAAGGAAAAAGGTCTCATTGTTTAATACTCTAATTGCTAAGGTTTCTGCCAGATGCAAGGGCTGGCAGAACAGGCACCTATCCCAGGGGGGAAAGGTGGTTCTAATACAGTCAGTTTTGCAGGCAATACCTACACATGTTTTCTATGCAGTTGGTCCCTCCAAAACAGTGATAAGGAAAATAGAAAAGATCTTTGCAGAATTTTTTTGGGGGACCATTGATGGGAAGGCCAAGTATCATTGGAGCTCATGGAAGAACTTAGCAAAACCAACCAAGGAGGGAGGGGTTGGTATGATAAGCATGGAAGTGGTGGCAGAGGCAGCTGGGATGAAGTTATGGTGGAACTTCAGATCCCAAAAATCAATATGGGGAGAGTTTTTGAAGGCCAAATACTGTAGGAGGGCACATCCTGTCTGTAAGACCTGGCAATATGGGGACTCACAAGTGTGGAAAAGAATGCTGGAGTGTAGAGAAAAGGCTGAGCAGAACATTCAATGGAGAATTGGAGAAGGAGAGGTTAATTTTTGGTGGGATGACTAGATGGGAGATGGGGCAGTGGCTAAGAGGTTTGGAATTGAAGGGAAAAGTCAATCAAAGCTCAAAATCAAGGATCTGTGAGAAAATGGGGCATGGAGAATAGAAGATCAGAATGCACAAATACAGCAAAGTCTGTTAAGGCTGACACTGAGGGAGGGAATGGATGACCAAGCCCAGTGGAGGCTTCTCACTAGCTTCTGCAAAGAGGGTTACTGCTCAGCAGAATATAGGGGAAGTAAGAAATCTGTTTTGGTATAAGCATTGTTGGGCAAAAGAGGTGCCCTGGAAAATGTCTTTCATTGCTTGGAGGGTTTTCAAGAATAAAATTCATCTGATGATAATCTCAGAAGGTTTGGCTATCAGATAGTGTCAAGATGCCCATGCTGCATTGAATCTGGATATGGAAGTCTTCAGCATATATTTTGCACAGGGTTGACAGCTAGACATGTGTGGAATTACTTTGCTAAGTCCCTTGGATTTGATATACAGACAGGAGGAATTAATCAGCTATGTTATGAATGGTGGGAAAGGAGGCCTAGAAACAGAATGATCAAGTTCTTATCTCAGAGACTACCTGTTGTAATAATATGGGAACTATGGGTGCACTACAATCAGTGCAAGTATGGGGGTGAGAGGCCTTCTGGGGCAAGGATCATATATAAAGTCACAAGGGATATGGTGGACTGCATAATGAGGAAATGGGCCAGCTGGGAGCCATTCCCACCCAACTGGAGCTACATACTAAGAAGGGCAGAAGGGTTCAAATGCAAAAGGATTACAAGAGAAGCTAGCTGGTGCAAGCCTCAGAAAGGGTGGATAAAAATAAACCTGGCAGAGGGGGAGGGGAGTTGCAGCTTCTTCATAAGGAATTCAAAGGGAGAATTTTGTTTAGCAGGAGTGTATTCTGGACAAGAAGGGATAAGAGAAACAGTATTGAGGGATTGCTGGAAATGGTGTGAAATAATGGGAATAGGACAGGTGGAGGTGGAAATGGAGGACATGCAGGAAGTGGAAGTACAGTAGAGTATAAAGGTGAGATGGTTGAAGTGTGAGAAAAAGATCAATTGTGTGGCTCAATGTCTGCTAAGAAGGTGCATTGGTCAGAACAAGGTGTTCAGAAGGGTTGGGGCTCTCCCAAAAGGGTTTGGTGTTCTGCTCAGTTTGGAAGGGTTTCCACATTTTTTAACTTTGCCAGGATGTGATCTTTTGCCTCTGTTTGCTGGGAATAGAACCTGGGACCCTAGGGGCAACAGCTGATACAAGGTGGGCTGATGAGGATGGTGGTCACCCTGACTGCTGATCTGAGGCTGATAACCATGGAATACTGAGGAGGAGAAAGCCCAAGTCTAGCAAAGCAGAATCTGCCCTTTGATACGGTGGAGAAGGAGGAGTTGAAAATGATCCAAACTGAGGCAGCATTGGCAGGTAGCAGCAGAGAAAGGGTGTCATATGAGGCCAATGGTGCTGTGTTCTGAGAAGGACTGAAGTGAGCTAATGAGGAGGGTTGCTAAACTGGCTGCTCTCTGAGGCAATGATCACAGAGCAGCTGCAGATCAAAGAACACAGTAGCACAGCAATCAGATGAGCTCAAACAGAGGTGCTAAGCTAGCAGATTCAGGTAAAGGTTGGGTGTTAAGATGGGGGTGATATGGTAGGAATTTTACTTTTCCTTAAGGGCATGTTTGGTTCGTAGGTGGTTGTAGCTTTTAGGTACACGCAAATACCCGGAGTATTCCGGGGTTATCGATCCACAGGGAATGGTTGGTCAAGCACTAACTCGGATTGATTCTTGTGAAGCTAGTTCGGTCATAACATGGTTATAGCAAACAAAACTAAATAACAAAAATAAAAACAACAAATGAAGAGAGATATATTAGATGCAACATATGTAAGGATATGGATCGGGTCAATATCTATCATGTGTCAAACAAATGTAGAAAAGAAGTTTTATCCCTTGTGAATGGAGGAAATGCACTAAAGTCCCCGGTGTCACTCTCGTGATCTACCCGAGTGTGCCAAACCGCAAGTTATCTACTCTCGTAGTCTACAAGCGAGGCTCGTCTTAAAGATCCTAAGCAAATCAACATGCCCAAACCCAAGTTAATCCTACAAGTTGTGAGGAGGTAGCCTAAACTAACCTCTAGATTCCAACACGTTGTCACCCGTGAAGGAACCGTTTTGGCTAACTTCTAAATTCCAACCCGCTCTCGCGATGAAGGAACCGAAGATTAGCCGAGAAATCCCCCTATAATTTATCAAGCTCTCGCATTGTATAAATCAATAGGTGTGGCAAGAGTGTTCTAGCCATGCCCGATTCTCACCGTGACACAACAACAAACAAGCATGCAATTGGATCCATTAATCACACACTTTCAATAACAAGTCTTGCACACAACAACTCATAGAAGCTAAACTAACAAATCATAATAATTGAAGAACGAACAACAATCTAGACATAAACACAATCCATAATCCAAATATAAATAAATTTAAGAACAAGCATCTTGATACAAGGTTAGCTCAAGGTAAATTAAGGAAAGAAAGGGAAGAAATTCCCCTCGATCCATCGGTTGAAGCTCATAACCTTGTATCATCCCTCTTCTTATTACAAAATAAATCATAATCTACTCCTACACTACTAAACAAGCCTCACTTGGAGGTCTACATTTTTAAGGAGAAGAAAAGGAAAAGAGAAGAGGGGAAGGGACTAATCTAATCTGAAAATTGGATATTGAAGAATGGAGAAATGAGGGGTATTTATAGTTGGGCAAAGGCAGGGGCAAAATTGGAATTTGGACTGCAGAATTCTCGCATGGTCAACGATTTTCGCCGCGGCGAAAGTCCAAAAATCTGGGCAGTGTGAAAATGGACAATAGGCGTCTGTTTCAGGACGCAGACAGACGCCTATTGTCCTCCTCCAGAATTTCTGCAGACTCTTCCACTTTCTCTTTTTGCTTTTGGCTCCATGTTTTATGCCTCTTTTTGCCTTCTTTCATTTGTCTTTTGCTTCCCACTCATCACATCATTCCACCAAATCATGTCTTCCACCTACTTGGTGCAATTAAATATACACATACAAAAAAAGATTATAAATGCCACTACAAAATATTAATATTATGCTCAATTATCAAATCTTCATCATCTTTGGTCAAATAATAATTATTTATCACAATGAAGAAATTCAATATTATTAAGAACATAATATTAATATTTAGTGGTAGAAATGGATTTAAATATGGGGTAAAAATATAACCAAATATACTCTTATCAGTAGGAAGTGCAATTCCATGGGAAGTGGGCTCCTCAAAATCATAGAAATTGCTCACTTCCTATGTTTGGTTCACTAGAACTTGTTTTCCATTGGAACTACAATTCCTCATTTTGGAGGAAAACAAAATCCGAGCTACACCCTAGGATTTTGTTTTCCGATGCTGTTGGGGAGAAAAGTTGGGTTGTGAAGACTACTTTACCCTTGATTTCTTCTTCCTCATCTGCTCGCCGCTGCCCGTTTGCAACTCGCCAGTGGCCGCCTCCGCCTCCGCCGCGAGTCCACGACGGCTTCCGCCTTTGCCTCCGTAACCGCCTCGGCCTCTCTGGATCTACCGACTGCTTCCGCCACTGCCGCGAGCCCTCGACAACAACGCCGCCTCTTCCCGGCGGCCCTCTGGTTTCTGCTCGACAGCGACGCCGTCTGTCCCAGGCGGCCCTCTGGTTTCTGCCTCTCCCCAGCGACACGAGAGAAGGAGTCAATGAGGATGGTTGGATGAAGGAGACGGGAAAAAAGAACGAAGAAAACCTAATGATTTGGCCCAATCATCTTTCAAAAAAATACTAATTTGCCCCAATTTGAAAAAAAAAATTATTATTAATTTTATTATAATTATTAATACATAAGGGCATATTGGTCTTTTAAACACATTTTTCCTTACTCTTTTACACCCAACCAAACAACAGAATTTATCTTCCCAGCAACTTCTTTTCCACCAACCAAACAACAAAATTTATCTTCCTAGTAACTACTTTTCCATGGAATTGCACTTCCACTTCCCTTCAAATATTTTCCGCGAACCAAACGGGCCCTAAATCTTTCCACCATTGACTTAATACTCATGCCATTTAACTGGGAAACTTGCTTGCTTGCATGGCTGTATCCTGAGTCAGTTTTAATACTAGTTTGGGAATAATGTTAGGCTGTTATCTGTTTATCTGCTTGGGAGGGAGGGTTTGACCATATTAGGCAGAAAGATATAAGGAAGAATGATGAAAAGAAGAGGAAAAAGGAAATCTGGAAGCTGGAAAAATAAGAAGGAAAACAAAAAATGAAAACAAATGATGAAAAAAGGAAAAGGAAAAGAAAAGTGATGAAAAAATGAAGTTTGAATGAAAAGAAGGATGATGAATGAGAATGTTTGATACTGGCTAGACTATTATCTTTTCATTGCTTAGATCATGAGCTATATAGACCTACCCCGGTAAACTGCAGAGCTCTGTACGGGGTTGGGTTGGCTCACGGTTTAAGGGTGAATCTTGTGTTACCATTGCTAGTCTCTTGGGGTTAAATGATGGTCTTGTAAAAATGTGGAGATCCACATAAGATTTATCATCCCGGAAGGCTAGGGTGGGTCTCATTGCTATAGGAGTTGGCAACAAAAAACCCCATTGATCACAATACAGATCTCTGTACAGTAGGGTTGGCTAGCATCTATAGGGTGAGGGCATAAGGGGGGGGGGGTTTAGTTTTTGATGAACAAGTGGAGGCTATAAGCTTTATTCCTATTCTAGTATTGAGGCTGAATCTTGCTTACATGATTTGTGTATCCTAACAAGACTTGATGTGTGAAAGGGGAAACCAAACTCGGTCAGCGACGCATCCAACGACACAGCTTCATCAGTCGACACAGGAGCAGCCAACACACCACCGGTGTAGGACACTGGAGAGTGCCGTCAACATATCCCAGGAGACCTTGCCCACGCAAAACCCAGAACCCCGAAGCCCGAACCCTGACCCCGACCACGACCCCGACCCCGAACCCAGAACCCCGAACCCGAACCCAAAACCAACCCTTGATCCCCGACCCCTGACCCAAAACCCCAAACCCTACTCCGAGCCCGAAACCTAACCCCGACATCGACGACCCGACCCCCGACCCAGAACCCCGAAGTCCTAACCCGACCCCGAATCCCGAACCCGACCTAAAATCCGACCCCGACCCAGAACCCCTAAGCTCGAACGCCGAACCCCGAACTCTGACCCCCGAACCTAATCTCGACCCCGACCCCTAACCCGAAACCCGAACCCCAAACCCCGAAACCTGATCTCCGAACCACGAACACAAAAGCCCGACCCTGACCCTAACCCCTACCTCGACCCCTGACCCGGGAACCCCGAACCCTGAAACCTAAACCCCGAACAGCGACCCCGAACCCCGACCTAGACCCTGAACTCGACCCCTGACCCAGAACCCAAAACTCCGAACCCCAAACCCCGACCTCGACTCAGAACCCGACCCCCGACCTAGAACCCAGAACCCAGAACCCCCGAATCCAAAACCCCAAAGCCCGAACCCCGACCCTAACCCCGAATCTAGAACCCCGAACCACGAACCCGACCCCAAAACCGAACCCCGACCCAGAAACCAAAACCCCGAACCCCAAACCCCAACCCAAAAACTGACTCCGACTACAACCCAGAACCTAGAACCCCAAACCCCGAACTCCGACCATGAATATGATCCCGACCCCGACCCCTGACCCGGAACCCGAACCCCGAATCCTGAAACTTGAACCCCGAACCCCGAACACTGAAGCCCGACCCCGACCCCGACCGCAACCCCTAACCCAGAACATGAACCCCGACTCGGTGGTCAAACGGCACCCGGTGTACACTCCCATGTGGAAGGGAGTGGTTTGAGCCTCAGTGGAGGCATCTGTTGACTCTTTGTGCTTCAGTAGGTTGAGAAAGTAGCTATGAACAGATACTACATTGTAACCGAGTCAGAAGAACTCAAAAAAAAAAAAAAAAAAAAAAA
>NC_044922.1:28870804-28878612 GCF_003576645.1 Ipomoea triloba | reverse complement strand
AAAAAAAAAAAAAAAAAAAAAAAAAAACCCCAACCCCGATCTAGAACTCGACCCCTAACCCAGAACCCAAAACGCCGAACCCCATACCTCGACCTCGATCCAAAACCCGTCCCCGAATCCGACCCCAAACACCGAACCCCAAACCCTAAACCCTAAACCCGAACCCCGAACCCTGAAACCTGAACCCCGAACCCCGATCCCGACCTTGAACTCGACCCCTGACCTAGAACCCAAAACACCGAACCCCGACCACGACCTAGAACCCCACCCTCGACCTAAAACCCAGAACGCAGAACCCCCAAATCTAGAACCCCGAAGCCCGAACACCGACCACGAACCCGACCCCAACCCCGAACCCCAAACCCGACCCTAAAACCGACCCCTAACCCCAACCCCCGTCCCAGAACCCAGAACCCCGAACCCCAACCCAAAACCCGACCCCAACCACGACCCCAAACCCAGAACACAAAATACAGAACCCCGAACCCCAAACCCCGAACTCCAATCTCGAACCTAATCCCGACCACTTCCCTTGACCCGGAACCCGAACACCCGAACCCCGAAACCTAAACCCAGAACACCGGACACCGAAGCACGACCCCAACCCCGACCTCGACCCCTAACCCAGAACCCAAACCCCGACCTAGAACTCGACCCCTGACCTAGAACCAAGAACGCCAAACCCCGAACCCCAACCTCAACCCAAAACCCGACCCTCGAATCAGAACCCAAAACCTAGAACCCCCGAAACCCGAACCCCAAATCCAAACCCCGAACCCCACCCCGAACCCCGAAACATGAACCCCGAGCCCAAACCCAGAACCACGAACACCAAAACACGAACCTCGACCCCGACCCCGAACATAGAAACCCGAACCCCGAACCCCAAACCCGGAACGCCGAACTTCGATACCGTAACCCGAACCCCGAACCCCTACCCCGACCCTTGACCCAAAACCCAAAAACCAGAACCCCAAACATTTAACCCCGAACACGACCCCAAACTTGACCCCCGACCCCCAACCCAGAACCCAGAAGCCCAAACCCTGACTCCGAACATGACCTCGACCCCGAACCCAGAACCTAGAACCCGAACCCAAAACCAACCCTTGACCACCGACCCCTGACCCAAACCCCCAACCTGACTCCGAGCCCGAAACCTAACACCGACCCCGACCCCGACGACCCGATCCCCGACCCAGAACACCGAAGACCGATACCGACCCCGACCCCAAACTAAAACCCCGAACCCAACCCAAAATCCGGCCCCCGACCCAGAACCCATATCCCTGAACCCAGAACCCCGAACCCCAAACCCCGACCCAGAACCCGACCCCGACTACGACCCCGAACCCAAAACCAAGAACCCCGAACCCTAAAGCTCGAACGCCGAACCCCGAACTCCGACCCCGAACCTGATCCTGACCCCGACCCCTGACTCGAAACACGAACCCCAAAACTTGATCCCCGAACACCGAAGCCCGACCTAGACCCTGAACTCGACCCCTGACCCAGAACCGAAAACACCGAACCCCGAAGCTCGACCTCGACCCAGAACCCGACCCCCGAACTAGAACCCAGAACCCAGAACCGCCGAATCCAGAACCCCGAAGCCCAAACCCGACCCCAACCCCGAACCACGAACCCGACCCCAAAACTGACCCCCGACCTAGAACCCAGAACCCTAAACCCCGACCCCGTCCACGACCAGGAACCCAGAACCCCAAACCCCGAACTCTGATAATGAACCCGATCCCGACCCTGAACCCTGACCCGTAACCTGAACCCGGAACACCGAAGCCCGACCTTAACCCAGACCTCGACCCCCGACCCGGGACCCGAACCCCGAAACCTGAACCCCGAACAGCGACCCCGAACCCCGACCCCGACCCTACACTCGACACTGAACTCGACCCCTGACCTAGAACCCAAAACACCGAATCCCGAACCCTAACCTCGACCCAGAACCCGACCCCCGACCTAGAACCTAGAACCCCGATCACTGAAGCCCGACCCCGACCCTAACCCTGAACTCGACCTCGACCCAAAACCCGACCCCCGGATCAGAACCCAGAACCTAGAATCCCCGAACCCTGACCCCGACCCTTGACCCAAAACCCAAAAACCAGAACCCCGAACTCGACCCCAAACTCGACCCAAGACCCAAAACCCCGAACCCCAAACTCGAAACCCCGAACCTCGAAACTCGTAACCCAAACACCGAACCCCGACCCTGACCCAAAACCTAGAACCCCAAAACCGAACACGACCCCGACCCCGACCTCGAACCCAGAACCCCGAACCCAACACGACCCTGAACCCAGAACCCCAAACCCGACCCCGAGCCCGAACCCTAACCCAGACACCGACAACCCGACCGCTGAACCAAACCCAGAACCCGAACACCAAACCCCGACTTCCAACCCAGAACACCAATGCCCGAAGCCGACCCTGACCCCGAACCTAGAACCCCAAACCCCGAACCCGACCCCAAAATCGACCCCCGACCCTAACCCCCGACCCTCAACCCAGATCCCTGAACCCAGAAACCCGAACCCCAAACCCCGACCCAGAACCCGACCCCAACCACGACCCGAACCCCAAAGCTCGAACGCCGAACCCCGAACTCCGACCCCGAACCAGATCCCGACCCCGATCCCTGACCCGGAACCTGAACCCCGAGCCCCAAAACCTAAACCCCGAACCATGAACACCGAAACCTGACCCCGACCCCGACCCTGACCCCGTCCTCGATCCCTGACCTGGGACCTGAACCCCGAACCCCGAATCCTGAAACCTGAACCCAGAACCGCAACCCCGAACCCCGACCCTGACCCTAAACTCAACCCTTGACCCAGAATCCCACCCCCGACCCTAACCCAGAACCCCAGAATCCAGAACCCCGAAGCCCGAACCCCGACCTCGAAATGACCCCAACCCCGAACCCGACCCCAAAACCGACACCCGACCCCAACCCCCGTCCTAGAACCTAGAACCTAGAACCCCAAACCCCGACCCAGAACCTGACCCTAACCACGACCCCGAACCCAGAACACAGAATAACGAACCCCGATTCTATCCTTGTATAGGCCTTATTTCTTTTGTAGCTCTTGGCCGTTTTTTGTAATTTATTTCTATCCTTGTATAGGCGTTAGCCTTAATGTGGCCTTTTGCCTTGCAACTTTATATGGGCTTTTGCCCCTTTGGTTCTTTTAATAAAAGTACTACTTCTGAAAAGAAAAAAAAGAATCCCAAACCCCGAACCTGATCCTGACCCCGTACCCTAACCCGGAACCCGAACCCCGAGCCCCGAAACCTAAACCCCGAACCCCAAACACCGAAGCCCAACCCCGACGCTGACCCTGACCACCGACCCCGACCCCCGACCTAGAACACCGAACCCCAAACCCCGACCCCAACCACGACCCAGAACCCCAAACCCCGAACTCCAACCCCGAACCTGATCCCGACCCCGTCCCCTAACCCAGAACCCGAACCCCAAACCCCGAGCCCCGAAACCTGAACCCCGAACCCCGACCCCAACCCTCACCCTGACCTCGACCTCGACCCATAACCCGAAACCCGAACCACGACCCCGAACCCCGATCCCGACCTAGAACTCGACCCTTGACCCAGAACCCAGAACCTAGAAAGCCGAATTCCAAACCTCGACCTCGACCCTAAACCCGACCCCCGAATCAGAACCCAGAACCTAGAACCCCCGAACCCTGACGCCGACCCCTGACCCAAAACCCAGAACCCAGAACCCCGAACCCCAAACTCGGAACCCCGAACCTCAAAACTCGTAACCCGAACCTCGAACCCCGACCCTGACCCAAAACCCAGAACCCAGAACCCAAAACCCCGAACCCCGAACACCGAACCTGACCTCGAACCTAGAACCCCTAATCCCGAACCCCGAATCCGACCTCGACATGACCCAAAACCTAGAACCCCGAACCCGACATGACCCAGAACCT
The DNA here is from genome assembly GCF_003576645.1 of Ipomoea triloba. Lineage (NCBI taxonomy): Eukaryota > Viridiplantae > Streptophyta > Magnoliopsida > Solanales > Convolvulaceae > Ipomoea > Ipomoea triloba. The sequence goes on along the minus strand of NC_044922.1, from coordinate 28,874,632 downwards.
AGAACCCCGAACCCGACATGACCCATAACCCAGAACCCAGAACCCCGAACACGACCCCCACCCCGACCTCAAACCCAGAACCCCGAATCCGAATCCGACCCCGACCCAGAACCTAGAACCCCGAACTCAAAACCAAAAACCCAGAACCCAGAACCACGAACGTCGAACCCCGAACCCCACCACGACCTCGACCCTAAACCCGACCCATGACCCAAAACCCAAAACCCAGAACCCCGAACCCGACCCCGACCCTGACCCAAAACCCAGTACCCCGAACACGACCCCAAACCCGACCCAGAACCTAGAACCCCGAACCCCACCCCAACCCAGAACCCAGAACCCAAAACCTAGAACCCCGAATCCCGAACCCGACTCTAAACCTGACCCCCGACCCTAGTGCACACCCTAAGTAAAAATTACTGGAAAATTCTTTGCAATATTAGAGCAACCCTGCCAGTGGTTTTTTCTTGGGTTCATGTCAGATTATTGCCAACAAATCTGGAGAGAGAAGATGAGAGAGATTGCTATGGGATCATCTGCAAGTATGTGTTCATAGTACTTTAATTAGTCAGTCTTTGTTTTAAAGATGGTGCACGCGTCCGCATGAGCGTGTCAGGCGCGCCTTCACCATGCTTTTTTATTTTATTTTTTTAAATTATATTTCTTTTATTTCTTTTTCTTGCCCACTCATTTTCTCTTTACTAATCGTAATCAAAGGATGCTCTTATTGATGCTTAGCTTATTTTGACTCTCCCCCCTCTCTATGTTACTATATTGATCTGACTGAATAAGAACTAAGAAGTCGGGTTAACAAGCTTTGGGGCAGCGTTGGCGTAGTGTACTGGTGTTTATTTAGCAAACAAAGAAGAAAAAGGCAACCAAATTAGAAATTGGAAATTGGAAATGGCAGCGGAGGAAGAGAACGATGATATGGCCTCACTGTTCGAGGGGATGGTACTCTTCGATCCTTCTGAAATGGTCGGACCTGGACACCTAGACCAGCAACCCTCCACCACCGCTGCCACTCTCGATGTCGGTCCGGATCAACCGACTGCGCTGCCGTTAACGGCAGAGTCGAGTCCTAGTCAGCCGCTCGATGAGAACCTATTCTCTGATCTTACACTTGTCACTCCTTCCCAATCCCTACAACTAGAAGATATTAAGTCCAACTCCGATCCATCGTCAATCTCGCTAATTTCTCGCCAGAATTCCACCCGGAAGAAAAAGAGGGCTGGTTTACGGATTGGATATGGTAGAGATAGAGATAGATATCATGTCTCCGATTCAGTCACTGCCACTTCAACTCCCAATGACCATTCGCATATTGATACCCGTTTCACAGAAGCAGAAGAGAAGAAAAAAGAGCAAGCAGATGATGATGATGATGAAGATGATGATGATGATGATGATGATGGTGGTGAAGAAGAAGATCAAGAACCGTATTCCTCCAGCACGATTTCTGCAGCTCAGGATCGTGATTCTTCATCTGACACAACTTCTCATGGTATTCATTCTAATGACACACCTGAGCAAACCGCTAATCTGGCTTCGTCTGGAGTTGGTGAAGATGCAACAACCGGGCAACTAGATGTTAGCAAGAGTCATGACCCAGTTGAATTCAGATTCCAACAGCTTAGGATCCTTATTTCAAATAAGCTTAAAGAAGCCCATGAGACTGTCGCTTCCATTTCTTCAGAAAGAAAGGAATCAATTAGGATGAGAAGAAAAGCTGCCCGGAGTGTTACTCAGGCATATGCTGAGTATAAAGAATTTGAGAAGAAGCTGGAAGAAGCTTGTGAAGCTGAAGACTTTGAGAAAGCTGAACGGGTCAGTGAGAGTTTAGCTTCCACAGAGAAGGAAAAAGAGTGTTTGGTAGTTGCTCTCAGAGATGCAGAAGCCCATTGTGATGCTGTTGACTCTAAGATGCAAGGGGTTCTTGAGTCATTAATTCAAGTCGAAGAGGAATGTGCCTCTATGTTGCAGACCTTTGCAATGGTGAGCTCTTTCTAATTCAACAATAGTTTTGGTATCAATTTCTAGTACTCACTGCTTGGCTTTTATATTTGTCAATTATGGAGTATATATAGAGTATTCTAGTTTTAAAGTTAAGTAGTGTGTAAATGAGTGAATCAAATCATCGTGCATAGTGAGATACTGAGTTCTGACCTTGGATACACTAGAACACTGGGAGCCTTGTCAGCACTGAATACGGATAGAATGTTTCTACTGTCCCAAGAATATAATGATCTAACACCTTGGATACTCTATAACAATTTATCCTTAGCTTGCCTTATACGTTTATTTTCAGTTCTCTGAATTTATTAAAGTTGCATGTGTATTCCAGAAAGTTTTCCTATCCATTCAGTAATTGCAATGCTTTCATTCAAAAGGAGATTGGTTTTTTTTTATTAGGACACCGCACGCGATGCAGATTTGGTTTTAAAGAATGCAGAAGGATTATCATCCAAACAAATGCAGGAATGGGATTTATCTGCTGAAGCAATAGAAATTAAAAAGATGGAGTTGGAAATTGAAGCTGAATTAGTAGATGAGGCACGTAAGGTTTTGAATGATTCCATAGAGCAATTTGTTGAGGATGACCGAAGAGAGAGAGATTTTCTTTGCAGGAAAAAAGAAGGGTTAACAGAAGAGCTGAAAAAACTGCTTGCTCTAGTGAAAGAAAAGGAAGAAGAAATAGCAGAAAATGATTCTCTCATTGAAAAAGTTGACAAAAGAATTGCTGGTGCTGTCTCTAGATTCAAAGAAGTCCAAACTAATATGGATCAAAATTATCATAATCTGCAGTCTGGTCTGTCTGAACTGGAGTTGGCAAATGAATCTTTATTGGAGAAAAGGAAAGAAATTGATTATTATGCTTCCCAGGAAGAATCCAGAGAAGCAAAGATTAGGGATCTTTCTAGGATTTCTGCAGATGAAGCAAACATGTTTCAAGAATTTGTTGAGTTACGAAAGAGTCTGGCTCAGTTAGTTTTGAAATCCAAGGAGGATAAAGTTAGGCTTTCAAAAACTGAGGATGAACTTTCAATGCACGTCCAGATGCTCAAACACGGAATTTCTACTGCGAGAACCTCACTTCAGGTTAGTTCTGTTTTCTTCTTCATCTTCTTCTTTTTCCCCAAGAGACTACTAGTGATAGTGTGCTACTTAAGTATTGGTCACAATCATTGTATTTCACATCTCCACTTAATTCTATGCCATAGGAGATCCTAGTTTATCGAAAGTCGAAACACCTTGTCTCCCATTCATCCTTTCAAACCACATTGTGCACTATCACATGGCATACTTCCAAACCAGTAAAAATTCCTTGATGAATGTTGGCATGACCCAGTGCATTCCAAAACTAAAGCAAATTCCAGATATGCACAGCCAGTTCACATGCAAAAGTTGATGGTTGCCTGATTCTGCCCCTTTGCTGCATATATAAATATATAAGTGACTATAGATGTTTTACCATATAAAATCTATTAGTCAAAAGTTTCTCTCCTCTGCAGATCATCTTGCACTAATATTCAGTCATAAGGTGCTGTTCAAGTAAAGATGTCCACCCTTAGGGGGCTTTGGTTTTCCGGATTACCTTCCACTCTTTCCAGGGAAAGAAGAACCATTCCTTGCAGTCTGTATTTTGTAAAAAGATCCAACTGAAAAGTTGTCGTTTGAATCCCCCCCCCCCCCCCCCCCCCCCCCCCCCCCCCCCCCCCCCCCCCCCCCCCCCCCCCCCCCCCCCCCCCCCCCCCCCCCCCCCCCCCCCCCCCCCCCCCCCCCCCCCCCCCCCCCCCCCCCCCCCCCCCCCCCCCCCCCCCCCCCCCC